>NC_054384.1:52063355-52240855 GCF_017654675.1 Xenopus laevis | reverse complement strand
AATCAGTGCACTGCATAATATGCAGCCTTTACATTTATATACCCCTGGCTTTTGGAGTAAAAAGTGCTGAACTTGGGGTTTCTGGTATTTATTTATCGGATCCGAAGGACTCAATATCTCCTTCAAATTTCTCCCTCGCTTATAGCTGAATTTTGGTTTAGAGGGCATCTTTTTGGTAAGGATCTCATCCGTAGTTAGAATCGGCCAATGCTTTGTAACACTTTGTTTAACCGCTGTACTGTGCGGCCCATAACGGCTCACATAATATAGATCTTTACCGCTACCCTTATTTTTATCTTTGCATTTCGACTCCTGTTCCTGCAGTACATCCTCACGATTAAGTGAAAGGGCCCATTCCTTTGTATCTATCAACAATTTTTCTGGGTAACCCCTATCCAAGAATTTTTTACACATATTAGTGAGGTCTTCTTCCTTCTTCCCTCTTGGTTAGATCACTATCAATGCGTACCACCCTAAGCATCTGCGACTTGGGTAACGAATTAAGTAGATGCCTCGGGTGGTTGCTATGGTAGTGAACCAATGTATTTCTATCCGTTGGTTTTAAATAAATACATGTTTTTAACTCTTCAGCATCTTTGTATACTTTCACATCCAAGAAATCAATTTTCTGTGCATCATATTTGACAGTAAATTTTACTGGACTATCCAGACAATTTAGACGTTCCACAAATGTATGCAAGTGGTCTACTGGTCCCAGCCATAAAAAGAAGACATCATCTATGTAGCGTCTATAGAATGCCCCATATTTTCTAAACAGCAAATCACCCAATATATGATCCATCTCGAATTTATACATATAAGCATTCGCATAGGCTGGGGCCACTTTCGACCCCATTGCAGTACCCGTGCGCTGTACATAGTAGCTATTTTCAAATTTAAAGTAATTTTTATCCAAGATGAACCGAAGTAAGTCCAACATAAACTCAATAGGTGGACCTGAATACAAAGAATTGCCGGTGACCAATTCCCGCACTGCCTCCACACCTGCATCATGTGGGATGCAGGTGTAGAGGCTCTGTACATCCATTGTCACCAATATTATATCTTTATTTGGAAAATTGATGCTCCGTATCATCTTTAAAAAATCATTAGTATCTTTCAAATAGCTACATATATTTTGTATACACGGTTGCAATAAACAATCCACAAACGCTGCAATGCCCTCATTTAAAGAGCCATTCGAGGAAATTATTGGGCGGCCTGGCGGCTTTTGCAAACTTTTGTGGATTTTAGGCAACGTGTATATCATAGGTCTGATCGGATGTTTCGGCAAAAAATATTCAAACATATGTCCCGTGATCCACCCACTATTCACAGCAAATTCCAAAATGTTATTAAGTTCTTTATAAAACTGCTCCGTGGGGTCAGAAGGTAATTTTTCATATTTGCTTACGTCAGATAATTGGGACAAAAGTTCATGTTTATAGTCCACATAATTCATAACAACAATTCCCCCTCCCTTATCAGCAGTCTTTATGATAATGTCCTTATTTTGTTTCAAGGACTTAATAGCTTCTTTTTCCGCTACAGTCAAATTGCCCCTCAATTTTCGCTGTGTGCTATAGTAGGAGGACACGTCCACGTTTAACATACGATTAAAAGTCTTGATGGATGCGTTGGCACTTACTGGGTCGTATGTACTTTTAGGTCTAAATTCACACACACACACACACACACGCACGCACGCACGCACGCACGCACGCACACACACACACACACACACACACACCTTCCTGATTTCTTATTCTTTTGCATGTTTGCATGGGCCTGTGTGAAAAAGTGATTGCCCCCTTGTTAAAAAATAACTTAACTGTGGTTTATCACACTTTTCAAAGGTTATAAAGCCATTTCTAAAGCTTTGGGACTCCAGCGAACCACAGTGAGAGCCATTATCCACAAATGGCAAAAACATGGAACAGTGGTGAACCTTCCCAGGAGTGGCCGGCCGACCAAAATTACCCCAAGAGCGCAGAGACAACTCATCCGAGAGGCCACAAAAGACCCCAGGACAACATCTAAAGAACTGCAGGCCTCACTTGCCTCAATTAAGGTCAGTGTTCACGACTCCACCATAAGAAAGAGACTGGGCAAAAACGGCCTGCATGGCAGATTTCCAAGGCGCAAACCACTTTTAAGCAAAAAGAACATTAAGGCTCGTCTCAATTTTGCTAAAAAACATCTCAATGATTGCCAAGACTTTTGGGAAAATACCTTGTGGACCGACGAGGCAAAAGTTGAACTTTTTGGAAGGTGCGCGTCCCGTTACATCTGGCGTAAAAGTAACACAGCATTTCAGAAAAAGAACATCATACCAACAGTAAAATATGGTGGTGGTAGTGTGATGGTCTGGGGTTGTTTTGCTGCTTCAGGACCTGGAAGACTTGCTGTGATAGATGGAACCATGAATTCTACTGTCTACCAAAAAATCCTGAAGGAGAATGTCCGGCCATCTGTTCGTCAACTCAAGCTGAAGCGATCTTGGGTGCTGCAGCAGGACAATGACCCAAAACACACCAGCAAATCCACCTCTGAATGGCTGAAGAAAAACAAAATGAAGACTTTGGAGTGGCCTAGTCAAAGTCCTGACCTGAATCCTATTGAGATGTTGTGGCATGACCTTAAAAAGGCGGTTCATGCTAGAAAACCCTCAAATAAAGCTGAATTACAACAATTCTGCAAAGATGAGTGGGCCAAAATTCCTCCAGATCGCTGTAAAAGACTCGTTGCAAGTTATCGCAAACGCTTGATTGCAGTTTTTGCTGCTAAGGGTGGCCCAACCAGTTATTAGGTTCAGGGGGCAATTACTTTTTCACACAGGTTTGGATTTCTTTTCTCCCTAAATAATAAAAACCCTCATTTAAAAACTGCATTTTGTGTTTACTTGTGTTATCTTTGACTAATAGTTAAATGTGTTTGATGATCAGAAACATTTTGTGTGACAAACATGCAAAAGAATAAGAAATCAGGAAGGGGGCAAATAGTTTTTCACACCACTGTATAAACACATAGTTATGCCCATAAATCTTTGGTCAGAGACAACTTTTTTCCAATTTTGGTTCTGTACATTACCACAATGAACAACTCAGATGCAGTTGAACTGCAGACTTTCAGCTTTAATTCAGTGGGTTGAACAAAAAGATTGCATAAAAATATGAGGAACTAAAGCCTTTTTTAACACTTCATTTCAGGGGGCTCAAAAGAAATCATACAATTGACTCAAAGGCTATTTCATGGGAAGGTGTTGGCAATTCCTTCATAATTTCATAATCAATTAAGCAGATAAAAGCCCTGGAGTTGATCCGAGGGGGGGTGCTTATATGTGGAAGATTTTTCTGTAAACAGTCAACATGTGGTCAAAGGAGCTCTCCATGCAGGTGAAACAAGCCATCCTTAAGTTGCAAAAACAGAAAAAACCCATCTGAGAAATTGCTACAATATTAGGAGCGGAAATATCTACAGTTTGGTACATCCTGAGAAAGAAAGAAAGCACTGGTGAACTCAGCAACACAAAAAGACTTGGATGTCCACGTAAGACAACAGTGGTGGATGATCGCAGAATCATTTTCATGGTGAACCCATTCACAACAGCCAAACAAGTGAACAACACTCTCCAGGAGGTAGGTGTATCGATATCCAAGTCTACCATAAAGAGAAGACTGCATGAAAGTAAATTCAGAGGGTGCACCGCAAGGTGCAAAGCATCAAGAATAGAAAGGCTAGATTGGACTTTGCTAAAAAACATCTAAAAAAGCCAGCACAGTTCTGGAAAAACATTATTTGGACCTCTACCAGAATGACGGCAAGAAAAAAGTATAGAGAAGGCGTGGAACAGCTTATGATCCAAAGCATACCACATCATCTGTAAAAACATGGTGGAGGCAGTGTGATGGCTTGGGAGAGCATGGCTGCCAGTTGCACTGGGACACTAATGTTTATCCATGCTGTGACACAGGACAGAAGCAGTCAAATTAATTCTGAGGAGTTCAGAGACATACGGTCTGCTCAAATCTAGTTAAATGCAGTCAAATTGATTGGGAGGCGTTTGATAATACATATGGACAATGACCCAAAACATACAGCCAATGCAACCCAGGAGTTTATTAAAGCAAAGAAGTGAAATATTCTTGAACCCAATTGAGCATGCATTCCACTTGTTAGTGGACCAAAAGGCCCACATACAAACAGCAACTGAAAGTCACTGCAGTAAAGGCCCGGCAGAGCATTAAAAGGAAGAACCCCATAATCTCGTGATGTCCATGAGTCCATGATGATCTGGTGATGTCCATGGTGAAGACTATTATATACTCAATAATTTCTCCAAGGCATGATAATAAGTAAAAAAATATACTTTATTTACATCAATAGTTAAAAAACATGAGAAATATCCCCTCTAACGCCCACTAAGTGCTGGGTAAGCATGAAACGCGTCAGGCGTTAGAGGGAATATTTCTCATGTTTTTTAACTATTGATGTAAATAAAGTATATATTTTTTTACTTATTAGCATGCCTTGGAGCAATTATTGAGTATTTGGTTATACCTCTGTTTGGTCACTAGAGGTCTCCGGCATGCATACCAGTAATGTTTAGGGATTCTACTCCCAATTTGACTCTAATAGTACATGGTGAAGACTATGACTTCAGGCTGTCATTGCCAGAAAAGGGTTTTAAACCAAGTATTAGAAATTAAGATTTTATTTTCAGTTTCTTAATTTCTTTTGAGCCTCTGAAATGAAGTGATTGTGTTAAAAAAAAAGGCTTCCGTTCCTCACATTTTTATGCAATCTTTTTGTTCAACCCACTGAATTAAAGCTGAAAGTCGGCATATGTCATATGAAAAAGTTTGGGATCCCCTCTCAGCCTGCATAATAATTTACTCCACTTTCAACAAAAAAGATAACAGTGGTATGTATGTCTTCAGTTTCCCAGGAACATCTGGGGTGTTTTCTGAACAAACATTTTTAGCGAAGCAGTATTCAGTTGTATAAAATTAAATCAAATGTGAAAAACTGGCTGTGCAAAAATGTGGGTAATTTTGTAATTTAAATGCATGTAACTGCTCAATACTGATTACTGGCAACACCACATTGGTTGAATTAGCTAGTTAAGCCTTGAACTTTATAGGCAGGTGTGTCCACTCATGAGAAAAGTTATTTAAGGTGGCCAATTGCAAGTTGTGCTTCTGTTTGACTCCTCTGAAGAGTGATAGCATGGGATGCTCAAAGCAACTCTCAAAAGATCTGAAAACAAAGATTGTTCATTATCATAGTTTAGGGGAATGCTACAAGCGATCTCAGAGGTTTAAACTGTCAGTTTCAACTGTAAGTAATGTAATCAGGAAATGGAAGGCCACAGGCACAGTTGCCCAGGTCTGGCAGGCCAAGAAAAATACAGGAGCGGCATATGCTGAGGATTGTGAGAATGGTTACAGACAACTCAAAGATCACCTCCAAAGACCTGCAAAAATATCTTGCTGCAGATGGTGTATCTGTACATTGTTCTACAATTCAGTGCAATAGGCACAAATAACCTCTGTATGGCAGGGTGATGAGAAAGAAGCCCTTTCTGCATCCCATCACTTGTATGCAAAAGGTCATTTAGACAAGCCACAGTCATTTTGGAACAAATTGCTTTGGACTGATGAGACAAAAATCGTGTTATTTGGTCATAACAAAAAGCGCTTTGCATGTGGAAGAAGAACACCGCATTCCAAGAAAAACACCTGCTACCTACTATCAAATTTGGTGGAGGTTCCATCATGCTGTGGGGCTGTGTGGCTACTTCAGGGACTGGGGCCATTGTTAAAGTTGAGGGTCAGATGAATTCAACCCAATATCAACAAATTCTTCAGGATAATGTTCAAGCATCAGTCACAAAGTTGAAGTTACGCAGGGGTTGAATATTCTATGAGAATGGTCTGAGGACTGAAATATTGGACTCTGGTACAATGTATTAAAAGAAAACTATACCCCGCGATCAATGTAGGGCTCTATAAAAATATATTGCATGAAACAAATCATATGTTAAACCCTGCTTCATATAAATAAACCATTTTCATAATAATATACATTTTAGTACATTTTAGTAGTATGTGCCATTGGGTAAGCATAAATATAAAATTGCCATTTTAAAAAATAAGGGCCACCCCCTGGGATCCTAGGATTCACAGTTCACACAAACAAACCATACATATTAGATCACATGAACCAATTAACAGACAGAATTCTGTCTTTGCTTCCACATTTCTTCCTGTTACAGTTCAAGCTGCAGTATTTCTGGCCAGGTGATCTCTCTCTGAGGCAGCCCAGAGACCATCATGAAATAGTGGTTCAAAACAAGAGATGTAAAAGGGAAATATTTAATTAAATATATATACCAGTTTGGTAAGATTCTTTAATATGCCACTTAAAGGAGAAGGAAAGCTCCAAGACAGTTTATTGCCAACAGATTAACCACAATAGTGCAAGCTAGAACGCTATATTTATTCTGCAGAATGCTTTACCATACTTGAGTAAACAGCTCTAGACACTGTCTCTGTTTGTTTAGGATAGAAGCTGCCATTTAAGCTTGGTGTGACATCACTTCCTGCATGAGTCTCTCCCTGCTCACAGCTCTGAGCTCAGATTACAGCAGGTATGGGAGGAGGGAGGTGGAGGGGAGCAAACTGAGCATGCTCAAGCCTACCCTGGAGGTTTATGCTGAAAACAGGAAGTCTGATACAGAAGCCCACGTGTACACAATATAAGGAAAGAAATGCTGTGTTTCTTTTGACAGAGGACTCAGAGCAGCACTACTTTGAGGGTTTACTGGTGTATTTATAGACCTTTCTGATAAAACGTACTTGCTTTTAACCTTCTCCTTTAATTTGATATAAACTGACTGTTGCTTAAAGAGATACTGACACCAGAAAATAAATGTATTTTATTATATCTATCATAACATTATATTTGAATGCTATTTATAATTTTGCCATAAAGGTATTTATCGGACGCTTTTACATTACCTTTCTTACCCCCATGTTCCTCTATGAGGGGGCTGCCATATTTGTGCAGCAGGAGTCTGTAAGCATCAGAAACTTTAACTGACAGACTGAGAAGGGACAGTCAGGTTGCCAAAACAGGTTTAGGAACTTCAAGTAATAATTACTCACAAAAGCAGAACTATCAGCAAAAAACGATCATTGTGACCTATATGTAACTTTTAATGTAGATTCATATTTTGAAAAGAAAATTTTTAGTGTTAGTATCAGTATTCATTTTGAGGGTATAGTTTTCCTTTAACATCAGAGTTGCGGGAATCATGCATGTAAATAAATTGCTAATTAGCCATGCAGGCTGTGTATTCTGGCTTAAAAGCTCCCAGCTTTTCCAGTAGAGCTCCTGAGCTAAGGGTAAGTGCACAATGGTCTTAGTACTCAGTCACACAGTTTGCTGGAGGACTTGATTTAAAATGCACTACAAACTTATAATGCTTACAAACAGTGTAGGACTCACGTACACTGAGTGTCCTTGACGTGGCACGTGAGCTTACATATTTTGGCCAAAGTGTGGTACTAACACCTCATTTTTTGTAATTATTTTTTAAAAGGCAAACCAAGCACTGACAAATTTTCTCTCTCTCTTTGTGTACAAATTTTGGCTTTTTATCGTTTTCAGTAGTTAGTCAACTCCAGAATGTGGGTTAGTCCGAGTGCTGGGACAATGGTGTCTACGGCAGCTGGTCAACGCCACAGCGCGAGTTAGACTGAGCGCTGACGATTTCTTTCTGTATTCTAAATGAGTTCATTTTTAAAGGGTTGAGGTGGCAACCCTAGAAAGATCATGGGCAAAGGAAAGGTGACAACCCTAGAGCTACTAGTAGCAGCTACTTTTTATGGCTAAAAAATAACCTACCATAGAAAATACTGAGAATTGCCTCTGCTAAAAGACATGTCTTAGCAAAGTCAGTTATCACTATTGTCTATTTTGTAGCGTGTGTCTTCACCCTAACAAATACATGTTTGGCATGTCTTTACAATACTTGCCCAGATGCCGAGTACAATGAAGGTTACCAAACATAGCTCTGCCTTCACATAGAGAAAGACAAAAGGGGGATTTACAAAATTGAAAAAAAGCAATTATGTGGATGAAATACTGTATTTGAACTGGTGCAAATATATTATCCATATTAATAAACAGAAAAAGTGCAAAAATAAAATTTTTAAGCAACATTTCTCTCAGACATTTTCAAAATGGAAAAAGCTCACTAACTATTTCTCCTGTGTCAAATTAAGTCTTCGATCTTCTGCTCTGCATTGTTTCCCCCCAAACACCATTTAACCCCGATTTCATATGTCATTAGCATATTAATAGGGATTACTGGCCTATTGTCAGGGCACAAACCCCTTTCTGCCCAGATCTGACCAGTGTTTATCAATGAGCCCCACTATCATTATTGACCCTTTCAGTGCTTCAGGGGAATGAGTACACTCTGGGAAGCATTCCCCTATTACAACAGCAGACATGAGGTGTACATGTGCCTGCTGTTGCCTTTGTCTTCATTTACTGTGCCATACCCTTTTCTGATGCATGTTCTGCCTGCCGCAGTTTAGGGGCAGATTTATCAAAATGTGAGTTTAGAGCTTAATAAAAAAAAAACTCACCCACATTCTATTCATTCCTGTTGGATTTTAAAAACCATATTTATTAAATGGTGAGTTCTAACTTTCACCCATTGATAAATACAAATCTAAAATCCTATAGGAATGAATAGAACGTGGGTGAGTTTTTATTTATTAAGCACTAAACTCACATTTTGATAAATATGCCCCTTAGTGTCACATTCACACGTTTTTTAAAAATATATATATATTTTTTATTTTAATATATATTTTTATATATAATATATTTAATTGTGGTGCCTCTACATACCACATAGCTCGGTAAATCAGGCATTGTAATGTTTTATGTAGGGAAGTTAGAATATGTGGGGGGGGGACAGCAAAGGATGCTTGAAAATGCTTCGATACTATTCTTAG
Organism: Xenopus laevis; assembly: GCF_017654675.1. Lineage (NCBI taxonomy): Eukaryota > Metazoa > Chordata > Amphibia > Anura > Pipidae > Xenopus > Xenopus laevis. The sequence goes on along the minus strand of NC_054384.1, from coordinate 52,231,820 downwards.
AAAGGTTTCAGAATAAAGCAGTAAATATGTTGTTTTTGTAGTAGCTGAAATGACATATTGATAGACCATATGGAGATTTATCATTTTGGGGCCACTACATTTCACATACTTAAAAATGTATGCACAAATGCATCAAACTATTTAGTGGACCCCTGAAATTTATATGTAGGAGGTTTGTTGGTACCTAATGATATAAATAGGGGAGACAAGATGCTATAAATGGTAAGCTTTGAGGTGATCTTCAGAATTTCATCAACACCACTAGTTTAGGCTTTGTGATTGGAAGTTTGGAGTAGAAGGACATATTTAAATATTTGGGATTCAGGAGATTGTGTACTTTCCAACAGTACAGGTATGGGATCTGTTATCTGGAAACCCATTATTCAGAAAGCTTAGAATTACTGAATGGCTGTCTCCCATTGACATTATAATCAAATAATCCAAATTTTTAAAAATGATTTCCTTTTTCTCTGTAATAATAAAACAGTACTTTGTACTTGATCCAAACTAAGATATAATTAATCCTTATTGGAAAAAGACTTAAGGTATGAATAACCAAATTACGTAAAGATCTATTATCCGGAAAGCTCCAGGTCCTAAGCATTCTAGGTAACAGGTCCCATACCGGTATCTGGGGTGTAACCCATATAAAATGCAGTAAATGTGTTGATTTTGAAGTGACTAAAATGACAAAACTGATCGATTACATGGGGTATTTTCATTTTGGGCCACATACAGTACTGTCCACATACTTGGGCAAATATATGCATGCAAGGCAACATTCTATTCTCTAATCTATTTATATACATATCTGTTTTTGGTGCATTCAGGAGACCTGGGGCTTTGCAAATTGTTTGGATTTGAGTGTGTAAAACACAATTTATGTTTTGGATGTATATCCCTATGTTTAAAAAAAAAATAGCAATTATTTGTTCAGTACAGTGCAATTACAGAAGATTTTTCCCTTCCCCATGGAATGGGGTTGAGCTCTTCTGCCTGCTCACCCCACATGTAGCCTTACATTGCCGGCTTCCGGTTTTCTATGCATGTGCGCGCCCCCTTTTGTCATCGCAGGTTTATAAAAGGAAGACGGGGGCGGGCAGGCGCAGATCGGGGGCGGGTGCGGGTCGAGCTTTTCTCAACACGCACATCACTATACCACACGATGGTGGGATGCTGGTGCCCTTTAGCAGACTGTGGACCATAAAAGTCAATTGAAGGGCCACATCTTTTCAGCAGACCTGCAGCTTAACAGCTATGGTTTGTGAAGCACTATTATGCCTTTCAATATATTTTCTTAAGCCCAGAGAACATGCTTTTTGGAGTGGACACATTGAAACTGATGCAGTCAAAAGCCTGACCATCAGAGCAAGGTTTGTAATTAAAAGGTCTATGACTTGGAAAGCTAGGTTAGACTCCCAGAACTTCTCGGTAATGATGGATCCATTAAATTAAGACTGTTATGAAATCAATGCTAAAAAGGCTTTCTTGGTAATGAGATTCCATTCAAGGACAAGGCCATCAGTGTATCCCTTCTCTCTTTTCTCTTCAAATAAACTACTTCTGGGCTGGAACCATTAAATAACAGGTCCTGTATTTCCATTGATCAAGCAGATCTTCTAACAATTGTTACTAAGACAACTGCCTTCAAAATTTTATAGTACCACTCAAAATAAGAAAAAAAAAATCTAATTTGTGTTTATTTAACTTGTTCATTAATGACTTAGGGGAGGTTGTTGTAAGTAATGTATCAGTTTTTGCAGATGACACAAAACTATCCAGCCCAATTAATTCCATCCAGGATGTGTCATCCTTGCAACACGATCTTGACAAACTGGCAATCTGGGCAGCTAAGTGGCAAATGAGATTCAATGTTGATAAATGTAAAGTCATGCACCTGGGATGTCAAAATATCCAAGCCACTTATACCCTTAATGGGACTGCACTAGGCAAATCCATTATGGAAAAGGACCTTGGAGTCCTTGTAGATGATAAACTTGGCTGTAGCAAGCAATGCCAGTCAGCAGCATCAAGGGCAAATAAGGTCTTGAGCTGTATTAAATGGGGCATAGAGTCACGGGAGGAGGGGTCATTCTTCCACTGTATAGAGCACTTGTAAGGCCACATCTAGAATATGCTGTACAGTTTTGGTCTCCATCACTCAAACAGGACATTATTGTATTAGAGAGGGTACAGAGAAGGGCAACTAAGCTGGTGAAAGGTATGGAAAATCTTAGCTATGAGGAAAGACTGGCCAAATTGGGGATGTTCACGCTGGAGAAGAGGCACTTAAGGGGTGATGTGATAACTATGTATAAATATATAAGGGGATCATATAATAATCTCTAATGGTTTATTTACCAGTAGGACTTTCCAGCTGACACAAGGTCACCCATTCCGATTAGAAGAAAATAGGTTCCGCCTAAATATTCGGAAGGGTTTTTTTACAGTGAGAGCTGTGAAGATGTGGAATTCTCTCCCTGAATCAGTTGTACAGGCTGATACATTAGATAGCTTTAAGAAGGGGTTGGATGGCTTTTTAGCAAGTGAGGGAATACAGGGTTAGGGAACATAGCTCATAGTACAAGTTGATCCAGGAACTAGTCTGATTGCCATTTTGGAGTCAGGAAGGCCTCTGAGGCAAATTGTTGAGGCTTCAGATGGGTTTTTTGCCTTCCTCTGGATCAACTGGTTGAACTTACATAGTTACATAGTAAGATAGTTAAATTGGGTTGAAAAAAGACAAAGTCCATCAAGTTCAACCCCCCCAAATGAAAACCCAGCATCCATACACACACCCCTCCCTACTTTTAATTAAATTCTATATACCCATACCTATACCTATACTAACTATAGAGCTTAGTATCACAATAGCCTTTGATATTATGTCTGTCCAAAAAATCATCCAAGCCATTCTTAAAGGCATTAACTGAATCAGCCATCACAACATCACCAGGCAGTGCATTCCACAACCTCACTGTCCTGACTGTGAAGAACCCCCAACGTTGCTTCAAATGAAAGTTCTTTTCTTCTAGTCTAAAGGGGTGGCCACTGGTTCTGTGATCCTCTTTATGGGTAAAAAGGTCCCCTGCTATTTGTCTATAATGTACTTGTTAAGTGTAATCATGTCCCCTCGCAAGCGCCTTTTTTCCAGAGAAAACAAGCCCAACCTTGACCGTCTACCCTCATAATTTAAGTCTTTCATCCCTCTAACCAATTTAGTTGCACGTCTCTGCACTCTCTGCAGCTCATTTATATCCCTCTTAAGGACTGGAGTCCAAAACTGCACTGCATACTCCAGATGAGGCCTTACCAGGGACCTGTAAAGAGGCATTATGTTTTCATCCCTTGAGTTAATGCCCTTTTTTTATGCAAGACAGAACTTTATTTGCTTTAGTATTTGCTTTTCTACAAAGACCCCTAGATCCTTCTCATTTAAGGAAACTCCCAACACACTGCCATTTAGTGTATAACTTGCATTTATATTATTTTTGCCAAAGTGCATAACCTTGCATTTATCAACACTGAACCTCATTTTCCAGTTTGCTGCTCAGTTTTCCAATTTAGACAAATCACTCTGCAAAGTGGCAGCATCCTGCACGGAACCTATAGTTCTGCTCAATTTAGTATCATCTGCAAAATTAGAAACAGTACTTTCAATGCCCACCTCCAGGTCATTAATAAACAAGTTGAAAAGCAAGGGACCTAGTACAGAGCCCTGCGGTACTCCACTAACAACACTGGTCCAATTAGAAAATGTTCCATTTACCACCACTCTTTGTAGTCTATCTTTTAACGAGAGCCAAACCTTTAATTATAAAAACCTCTATTCCCCTACCCTACATAGACCCCCCTACCTGCTCCCTCTCAGCCTAGGTGTTACCCCAGTAAATGCCCCTACCTCTTCCCCTCAGTGAAGATTTTGTGAAGCGGAGTTCACAGGCTTCTGGGCATGCGCAGTTGGAGCAATCTTTAGGTTCACGACAACTGCGCATGCACTGAAAGTGTTGGAAATTTCCGAATCGCCGGAAGAAGACCCGAAGATTACCGAAGAGAAGAAGATGACGCCCGTGAACTCCGCTGCTCAGAATCTGTACCGAGGGGTAAGTAAAGAGGTAGTGGCATTTACCGTAGGTAACACCTAGGCTTCTAGATTTCTGCATAACTGCATAAAGAGCTTTTTGGAAAAATCTAAAAATTGGTGATAACCTCTCAGTGTATTTGTACATAAGCCAACGCAGTGCCTGTCTGTGCAGAGAAACAAAGTGGATGGGAACCCAACCAAGTACCCTGGACCATTTACATTTTTTTTTTTTTAATAGAAAAGGCTTACCTGGGGCAGATGTTGTCACTTGTAGGGGGTTTGGTAGGTGAGAAAACCATTCTACACACGTGGGATAAAATTCACTGTCCAGCTTTATTCGGATAATTAAAACAACAAACAGACATCTATTACAGATGTACTCCTACCCTATGACATGTTAGGTCACCTGACGCGTTTCATGCCTCCTTCTGGCACTTCATCAGAGTCTGATATCTGGGGGACAGTCCTTTCTGCCCAAGACAGGATCTTGGCTGCTTCTTCCCAGGCCACCCAGCTGTGGGTGCCACCTTGATGATTGGGATAGCTGCAGAGAGAGCTTCTTGAGGGTTCTAGCCATGCAGGCAGAGGCAATGGCTAGTAGCTAAAGTGCAAAAGGCTAAAGTGATCCATTGGACCTTTGAAAGAAGTGCCGTCTTCTAGGGGGATAGTAGTACGTTTAGAAAGTCTGGCCACTGGGGCATTGACTTTTTGGACTTGGTCCCACTTATCGTATGTTGGTGGTCAAAAGGGTAAAGGTTGTCGAGGCGGTTATCTCTAGTGAGTCTCCTGTCTAGAGTCTTCCATTCCATTTTGATGATCTTGTCCGCTGTCTCATGTACTGGGAAATGTCTTTGTACTTTTTTAACAGACCCAAATAGTTTTTCAAGTGCTTTTGGTACTTTGGTCTACCCTTGGATCCCCCAAGGTGACAAACATATTGCACATAAGTGCCTCCACTGCCTCAGACTGTGATTTTCTGTGTAAGTCAGTGGGAGACTCGTCAGTTCTAGGTCTCTGAGGCTTCTTCCACTGGGTACTGATCCACAGATAGTTCAGCACTATTGTGTGTTGGGGGCGGCTGAGTTGAAAAGTAATGATTGTGCTGATGCTTCAGTAGTCTTGTGTTTTTGTGTGGCAGCTGCTGCTAGCTTTTCAATGAAGGCAGTCATTCCTAAGCTTGGAATTCTTTAAGCTAATCAAGCATAACTGAGGGTGGAGGCGATGCCTGTGGTGTGGTGCCTTCAGTGTTCTTGGCTTTTTTGTCGTAGGTTTAGACTTTTGGAGGAATGTAATAAAAGTCGCAAAGAGCAAAGCAGTTTGTACAAATAAAAATTTGCATTTCGCAATGTAATTGTGCATTGCCCACTTTTAAGAGGTTCTGGAAGGTGTCGTAATCTTTTGGAGCAAACATAGCAACTTTTTCAGTAAGACGTTATATTACATTCACTGCGCACTGGTGCAAACTATAAAACTCATAAACCTTCTTCCACTTTCAGAAGTGGCCGCTAAACAGTCTTCGGGTTCGCAAAAGCTATATTAAAGGGATACTGTCGTGGGAAAAAACATTTTTTTCAAAATGAATTGGTTAATAGTGCTGCTCCAGCAGAAATCTGCGCTGAAATCCATTTCTCAAAAGAGCAAACAGATTTTTTTATATTCAATTTTTTTTTTTTTTTTAAATAACTGTTTATTGAGAGTTTTATACACAAAAAGAAAACATAAAAAGGGGGGGGGAAACAGGGGGAAGTATGACATGGAAGGAGGGGAAAATACAGTGCTGCAGATACATGCCACATCGAAATCTACATTACAATAATAAATGACAACATAGGGTCACATAGCGAGACCATCCAAAAAGAAAAAAAAAAAAAAAAAAAAAAAAATAAAGAAAAAAAATACGCTGAGTTAACAGCAATGAGGCACGTGAGAAACAGGGATTGCCAGGCTATACATTGAACATGACACCGAAAGAAGGTTATGTTAAACTCCTAGGAGAGTAATTGTTTATAGTAATCCGACTCCTTAAATGAAATCCATCTATACCACTTAGTATTATCAATTTTGATCTGACATGGGGCTAGACATTTTGTCAATTTCCCAGCTGCCCCAAGTTGCTCTGATAAACTTCAATCGCTCTTTACTGCTGTACTGCAAGTTGGAGTGATATCACCCCCCCAGCAGCCAAACAACAGAACAATGGGAAGGTAACCAGATAACAGCTCCGTAACACAAGATAACAGCTGCCTGGTAGATCTAAGAACACTCAATAGTAAAACCCCATGTCCCACTGAGACACATTCAGTTACATTGAGAAGGAAAAACAGCAGCATGACCAGGGGCAGCTGGGAAATTGACAAAATGTCTAGCCCCATGTCAGATTTCAAAATTGAATATAAAAAAATCAGTTTGCTCTTTTGAGAAATGGATTTCACTGCAGAATTCTGCTGGAGTAGCACTATTAAGTGATACGTTTTGAAAAAAACATGTTTTCCCATGACAGTATCCCTTTAAATTCACGCAAAGAAAAATTTGTTCACACAGAGGCACAACTTTTCGCATTGCGAATATCTTTTATTTTAAATCAATATTTATTTAGTTTTTTCATCAAAAGGAAAGGGAGGGGGTTACGTTACTGACTTTTATTACATTACCCCACTTATGCCTTTTTAGGTTAAGATTTCTGTTGGCTGCTGATACGATTTTCAGAGGGAGACTGTCACTAGCTTTGGTCGGACATAACTTTCGTACGATTGCTGTCAGGGGCAGAACATCAACTGATGTGTTCTTTTGTACTTATTTTGATCGGAATGGTTAATGGCAGGTCGGAAGATGGGAAAGTCCGATCGTACGATGATTCGTACAATCGCATCTTTGAGTCTATGGCCAGCTTAAGGCAGACTGGTTTTAACGTGTCCCTAGAGAAAGGGTATGTTGTCTTTGGCCGGTAGTGCGAAAAGCATGCCATGTACAGGCATGCTATTTTTTATAACAAGCTATTAATATTTCGAAAACTGCTATTATTTTGTACAAGCCTCAATTAATCATTCAATTACATAGAATGCAGCATGCATGCGATGACTGTTGGGTCTGTTGGTTTTCTATTACTCTACTACATCTATTATCCTGTATACAACTGTACATGTATACATATTTGGTATCATAAACATCAAGCATTGAAAGCATACTGAAAGGCTGCTGAAAAAAAACATCTCATACCTTTTTTCTTCAAAAATTCTTTTCTGGTAGCTACTGGGCTGTGACGGACTCTAGGATTTTGAAGAAACTTCACAGCTGTCGCAATCTGAGAAGAAACCAGAAAAACTTAGGCTTTAGCTCCTTTAACTTTAAATACAGGTATGAGGCCTGTTATCCAGAATGCTCAGGGCCTGGTGTTTTCAGGTTAAAGGGTTTTAAAGAATTAGGAAAGGTTAAAACTAAGTAAGCCTTATCAGAAAGGTTCACCTAAATATACCAGTAAACCCTCAAAGTAGTACTGCTCTGAGTCCTCTGTCAAAAGAAACACTGCATTTATTTCCTTCTATTGTGTACACATGAGCTTCTATATCAGATTTCCTACCATCAGCTTAAACCTTCTTGCCCCGGGCGTGAGCATGCTCAGTTTACTCCTCTTCCCCCCCCCTTCCTTCTCTGCTGTAATCTGAGCCCACAGCTATAAGTGAGCAGGGAGATACTCATGCAGGAAGTGATGTCAAACCAAGATAATATGGCAGCTGCTATCCTACACAATCACTCAGGTATGGTGAAACATTCTACAGAATAAATATAGCATTCTAGCTTGCACTATTGCAGCTTATCTATTGGCAATAAACTGCCTCTGCAGCTTTCCTTCTCCTTTGAAGGAACACTATCACCAAAAAAATGGAAGTGTTTTAAAGTAATACAAATATCATATAATGTTGCCCTGCACTGATAAAACTTATGTGGTTGCTTCAGTAAAACTACTATAGTTCATATAAATAAGCGGAAATTGAAAAAAGACTGAGGTTAAATAGTGGATAACAGATAACACCATTATGTTCTACAGATCTTATCTCCTATTTGCTGTGTAATCCGAGCCTTTTCGCCTTTGAATGGCTGCCCCCTTTGCTACAGAGCAGCTCATGTACATAAACAATAGCAGTGTTTCTGAAGCAACAGTTTTACCAGTGCAGGGCTAAACTACCTTATATTTTTATTACTTTAAAACAATTTCATTTATTGATGTTACTATTCCTTTAAGTAATTTGCATCTCCATAACTTAAGTCAGCTAGAAATACATTTAACCATTCATTAAAAATCTATAAGATTGTTTTGCCTCCAATTAAGATCAATCATATTAGTCTATGGGAGCTGGCCTTCACATAATTCAGAATTTTCTGAATAATGGGTGGGTCTGGATAACAGATTCCATGCCTGTACTATTAGTTTACAGACACATGGTTTAATTACAGTTATCTACATTCAGTAAAATGTACTCTTGACAGAAACAAACTAAATCTAAAAAAAAAAAGCCTAAAAGAGACAAAAATGGTTTAACAAAAATGAACAGCACTGTTTTGCTTTATTAATACAACTGATGCTTCTATAACATAGTTTTGAATGCATACTAATGATTTGGTAGGATGTGCCTCTGCTAGATTGAAGAAAGGAAGCAGGATCTCACACAAATAGAGAAAAATAGTAATGGCATAATCTGTAGTTTTGTTTACTTTATGTAAGCCTTTTTGAAACACAGCCTCTCACAGTCACAGATTTACACAACTATTTCCTGGTAATTTCTACATTTAAACAGTTGTTAGGGGATAATTGTCTGAAAAAGCATACAGATGCCATAGCTTGTCAGTTGTCGGTACCAGTGTTTGTTAGGTAAATGCAATGTGAATCTATAGATGGTTGTTTGGGACTATTTAAAAGCAAAAGTGAACTGTCAAGCTTCTTAGCACTGTGTGCTCCTGGAAGGCAGGATCAGATCTCAATCAACCCTCCCTAATGGCAGCGATACACTAGCTGACCCAGGGGCAAAGTGTACAGATACCATAAAAGCATAGTCCTTTTATTTGATCACTGGTGGCCAAAACAATTGGAGCACTGGCCAACATGGTGTATCAGCTGTTTAATGTTTAACCAGCTGATGTTCATGGTACATAGATATCCATAAGGATTCTCACACCTGCACATGTACCAAAAAGCTTTGTTTCCTACAATTTTATCAGTACACATATGGCCAGATTAATCTACTCAAGAGTATACTGTAGTATATTACATCTCTAAATAAGCGTAAACTCACGCTGATACAAATTTCAGATGGAATTCTTTTGCTTATACATTCGTATTGGGCTTGTTTAATGTTCAAATTATTCCTTAGTAGATTTAAAGTATAACTATCTTAATTATGGAAAGACCTCTTTATCCAAAAAACCCCATACCTGTATCATCATCAAAATGTGTCTTAATACTGCACTATTAGATTTTCTTCCATAATAACCTCCAATGTAACAGGCATCCCATGACAGGATTAACCTGGGAATCCCTACCTCAAGTTTACAGCTTTATATCCAATAATTTATGGGCTAAAGAGATGCATTGCAAGCTCAAGCTTTATTCACCCCAATGTACTTTCACTTAATAAGAGATGCACCAAATCCCAAATTCTAGCTCTTGTTGCAAAATTCCGCTAAAACACATGGGTAGGATTTCTTCATTTTTGTGGTGGGCAAATTATTTCAAGGCTTGTTAAGGGATCACATTCAAAATGTTGTCCTAGTCAATGGCATTATGAGCAGCAATCAGCATGGCTTTATAAAGGATAGGTCATGTCAGACAAATTTGGTTGCTTTTTATGATGAAGTAAGTAAGATGCTGGACAGTGGGGGAGGGGACAGTAGATGTGATCTATTTGGATTTTGCCAAAGCGTTTAATACTGTGCCCCACAAATGACTGCTTTCTAAACTAAGGTCTGGTGGGCTTAATTAAGTCATTTGCACATGGATAGTTAACTGGCTACAGGATCGGGTACAGAGGGTGGTTGTTAATGATACATTCTCTAATTGGAGTAAGATTCTTAGTGGGGTCCCTCAGGGCTTGGTGTTAGGTACACTTTTATTTAACTTGTTCATTAATGACTTAGGGTAGGGTTTTGTACGTAATGTATCAGTGTTTGTAGATGACACAAAACTATCCAGCCCAATTAATTCCATCCAGGATGTGGCATCCTTGCAACACGATCTTGACAAACTGGCAATCTGGGCAGCTAAGTGGCAAATGAGATTCAATGTTGATAAACGTAAAGTCATGCACCTGGGATGTAAAAATATCCAAGCCACTTATTCCCTTAATGGTACTGCACTAGGCAAATCCATTATGGAAAAGGATCTTGGAGTCCTTGTAGATGATAAACTTGGCTGTAGCAAGCAATGCCAGTCAGCAGCATCAAGGTCAAATAACGTCTTGAGCTGTATTAAAAGGGGCATAGAGTCACAGGAGAAGGGGGTCATTCTTCCACTGTATAGAGCACTTGTAAGGCCCCATCTAGAATATGCCGTACAGTTTTGGTCTCCATCACTCAAACAGGAGATTATTGTATTAGAGAGGGTACAGAGAAGGGCAACTAAGCTGGTGAAAGGTATGGAAAATCTTAGCTATGAGGAAAGAATGGCCAAATTGGGGATGTTTGATGATGGAGAAGAGGCGCTTAAGAGGTGATGTGATAACTATGTATAAATATATAAGGGGATCATATAATAATCTCTCTAATGCTTTATTTACCAGTAGGTCTTTTTAGCTAACACGAGGTCACCCATTCCGATTAGAAGAAAAGAGGTTCCGCCTAAATATTCGGAAGGGGTTTTTTACAGTGAGAGCTGTGTGGCATTCTCTCCCTGAATCAGTTGTACAGGCTGATACATTAGATAGCTTTAAGAAGGGGTTGGATGGCTTTTTAGCAAGTGAGGGAATACAGGGTTATGGAAGATAGCTCATAGTACAAGTTGATCCAGGGACTGGTCCGATTGCCATTTTGGAGTCAGGAAGGATTTTTTTCCCCCTCTGAGGCAAATTGTTGAGGCTTCAGATGGGTTTTTTGCCTTCCTCTGGATCAACTGGCAGTTAGGCAGATAAAAAAAAAAAATGTTGAACTTGATGAACGTGTGTCCTTTTTTCAACCTTACTTACTATGTTACATAATAGCAAAAAAAAAAGACTTGAAAGTAAATGAAACTCAAGCACAATATAGTTTGCTGACTTTATATTTTTCAGAGACTTCTATAACATCTCCCCAGGTATTAGAAGGCAATTTTTTCTTATTTTTTTGCATTCACAGCAAAAGCAAACCTATGATTTTGAATAAATATGGTCTTAAGTTTTCAGCTGAACCCTTTAAAGTGACAGTTGATTGTAGGTCTTAAATTCAGTCTGGCATAACTTACTAGTAGTATGTCACACATACAAGCACATACTGCCAAATGGTCTACAACAAAAGACGACATGGGCCCCGGTGGTAGAATTGGAGTCTGTAGGACTTAAAGAGTTTTGTTCATTTTGTATAGTCAGAATGAGAATGCTGCTTGCTGAAATTCTGCCAGTAACAATTCATTTAGTTTTTTTTTTTGTTTTCACCCCATAAATGCGATTGGGCTGCACTTTATTTTTAACGCACTATAGAGATGCCCAGCATCTTCCCACTGTCTTAAGGCAAAGTGTTTATTCAGTGTTTCTATTTTTTTACTGTTTAAAGGTCCAGAAATGCCAGAAAATGATAATGCCCTCTATGCATTTACATGTGACAACACTTAGTGTCCAGTTTTTACAATTCTGCATCATTTCTAGAAACATATTTGTATTTAAAATATATACAGCTGATATACCAGATAGAAATGCTAGATATTCCATTCCAATTAATGTTTCAGTTTTTGGTGTTACTAGTACTTTTCTAAACATTGTTTTTTTTTCTCTAATCTTCCAATGTTACAGCCCACACAGAAGTACAATATTAGTGGCCCAGTAAATGAAATTTGTGTAAATGTGATGATTTTCAATGTCATTTTTGTCCTTTTTGTTCCCTTATAAAATAATTTTTGTTACCATGCAGTGTGGTATCAAGGAGAACCACTCAAAATTAAGTATTTGTTGGGAGAAACATTTTTTTTTCTTAAAGTAACCATTCTTCCTAAAATAAAAGAACAAGTGGGGAAAAAAAATTCAGTCTGGCATGTAATGGAATTTTTTTGTGCCAGATTCAGTATTTGCCCTAATTCAAATATTTTGGATTTGGTGCATCTCTGCACCTGGCCCTTACTGTTCTTTTTTTTAAATATAAAAGAGCAAATACATTTTTTCTCCACCCTTTTCCCCTTTGCTTTTCCTGTCCAGTCCTTGTATTTCCTAACCTATCTATTGTTGTTATAACAAAGGTAAAGGGAAGCTTTCGAAACTGAATACATAAAGGGTTCTGTAAAACAGATTCAACACCAATACTGTCCCACAGACAGCAACATGAGTTCAAAGAATAGGAAATGTACTCAACATATATTTTGCCTACTGGCAAAAACTAATATTGAACATGGGGATATCCTGTCCCTTTAATGCAGTTACATTTTACGAAACCATGATAGTATTTTGTTATTGTCATTATATATTATTTTTTTGTAGCTTTTTCTCACAGAACCTTCTCTAGAAACATCTATATCTATTAGCTTAGTCTAATTTCCCAAAGTACTCCACTGGTCTTCAACCCCCCCCCCCCTTAGTGCTTATTTTGCCAAATATGGCTGCAAGTCCCATGTGTAAATATCTAACCTCTTTGAATTTGTATTCCTTAAAATCAGTAATCTTGTCAGAAACAGGTAAAATGGATCCATTGGACAATGCAATAAACTGGAATTATCAACCATTCAACTCAGACCACTAATACTAAATACATCAGAGCAGGTATAACCCAAATGATTACTTATTACACCTGTGGTGGCATTGATTCAATTGGGAAATTCACTCAGTAATAGGTTAAAAGGTTTGGATGGGGCACATTAGTTTAAAAGTGCCTGCAGTGAGGGTATGATTGAACAAGATGTCATTAGTAATTCATTTAAGGAAAAACAAGAGAAGTAACAGTGACTGAAAGCAATTTAGATGTTAGGTAAAAGAGCAGTGAAATGCATTTTAAAAAAGCTTGGTAAGTGAATTTAAGCATATGAATGAGAGTAGGGGAAAGGCAGGGGGGTTTAGAGAAGAAAGCAGTAGATATGAAATATGTTTATTAAAACAAGAACAAATAGGGGGAAATGCACAGCATTCATGTATAAAAAACACACACAAAACCATTAACAAAGACTCAATGGCTTACAATAACCAACAGCTTTTATTTAATTTAGAATAACTTGTTATCGCTAGATTATGACAGGGTTGTTAGAAATAATATCACATATAATTATACAGGTATGGAATCTATTATCTGCAATGCAATGATCATGAGGGGTCCTTTCTTTAATTTTGATCACCATACCATAAGTGTGCTAAAATCACTTCAAAATCAATAAACCCAATATGATATTTTCACCAATATGGATATATGCAGCTAAGGATCAAGTACAAGGTACTGTTTAATTATTACAGAGAAAAGGGGAATTATTTGTACTTGTATTTATACTTAAAATGGACTCTATGGAAGAGAGCCATCTTAACAGTTGAAGCTTTCTGGATAATGGGTTTCTAGATAAGGGATCCCATATGCAGATGTAATTATTACAGAGTTACAAGAGTCTAAACCCGGTTGTACAGCCTAGCATTTATTTTAATGGAAACTGTCTATGAATATGCCATGTCTACCATAAGGTAGATATTTGACAAATTCCAGGTTAGGCTAAGAGTTGTGTATTTTACTTAGCCTTGGATTGTTCCCACAACTCCACCCCCCTTTTTGTGTATTGTTATTGTTTTAGCACCCCTACACGCATCCCTTTAATGGTGGTCTTATGCCTTTAAAAAAGGGTGATGGTCTCAGCTATCCCTCTATCTGAAAAGCCATAAGTGGGGGAGGCTAAGTCTGTGAAACCAGTGTTTTGGTCTTGGCAGTCTCTCTAATATTTAAAAGCTAATGGCTGGGGAGGATTAAGCCCTGTGAGGACTGTACCTTGACCAGGAGACACTTATATCAAGAAATGCTACTATGCAAGGAGGTGTCAGCCTACAAAAATGACCAGAGGTAAATAGCTGGCAAAACCACTCTGTTTTAGCTAACTTGAACAGATCAGTTGCACTGTATTTTACTTGGAGTTTTGTGTTTTGATGATAACAACAACCAGTACCATTTTGAAATATTTGCCTGTTACTAGGAAGCCCATTTGCCTCTGACAAACTGAGGTATCAAAGCCAGTATGCAAAGATCTACAGAACCACACGACAGCCGTTATATACTAAGGCGTGACTGGTAGAGCTAACTGAAACACAACCAAGAACCTGTGCTTACCTTACTTACTACAGGTATGGGATGCGTTATTCCGAAAACCCGTTATCATGAAAACTCTGAATTACTGGATGCCCGTCTCCCATAGACCTTATTTTGTCCAAATAATCCACATTTTTAAAAATGATTTCCTTTTTCTCTGTAATAATAAAACAGTAACTTGTACTTGATTCCAACTAAGACATAATTAATTCTTATTGGAAACAAATCCAGCCTATTGGATTTATTTAATGTTTAAATGATTTTCTAGCAGACTTAAGGTATTGAAGATAAAATTACAGAAAGATCAGTTTTCCAGAAGACCCCAGGTCCCAGGCATTCTGGGTAAAAGGTCCCATACCTGTATTTTAAAAGCAGTAAAACAAAGTGGAGGAACATGAGTCAGGGCATATGCAAAAGTGTACCAGTTGTAGAATTACATATACTGTAAATAAATGAAGGATAAGTATCTACATTAATTGCTCGAATCAGCAACCTCAATGATGCCCCCCTTGTCTGTTCACACTTACCTCTTTGGGTCAGAGAGGGTCATGGGGCTGCATCACTAGTGCAGCGATTTCATTCTCTGCTCAGAATTTCGATTATAAAAATCAGAAAGTTTCTACACTGTGAGACAGATTACTTCAAATTCAAATTTGAGCATTTAAACTTTTTTTTTATTGAATTGTAATTGTAGTCTAGTGGTTTCCCCACTAAGATAGATAAAAAAAATCTAGTTTGTGTTTTTGGGGAAAAAAAATCTCTTTAGGAGATCTCCAGTGCTTATCCAGAAGGGAAAGGGCATTGTCACATGAGATATTGTAAGGTTCCTCTATTTAAACAGTAACTCCCACACAATGGGGAAGTATTTGGTGCATTCTATGTAACATCATGGATATACAGTTATGGGATCCCTTATCTGGAAACCAGTTATCCAGAAAGCTCAGAATTACGGTATGCTTGTCTCCCATAGACTCAATTATATCCAAATAATAGTTACATAGTTAAATTGGGTTGAAAAAAGACAAAGTCCATCAAGTTCAACCCCTCCAAATGAAAACCCAGCATCCATACATACACCCCTCCCTACTTTTAATTAAATTCTATATACCCATACCTATACTAACTATAGAGCTTAGTATCACAATAG
This sequence comes from Xenopus laevis, assembly GCF_017654675.1. Classification (NCBI taxonomy): domain Eukaryota; kingdom Metazoa; phylum Chordata; class Amphibia; order Anura; family Pipidae; genus Xenopus; species Xenopus laevis. Next base: position 52,216,149 of record NC_054384.1, on the reverse strand, counting down.
CCTTTGATATTATGTCTGTCCAAAAATCATCCAAATACAACATTTTCCTTTTACTCTGTAATAATAAAACAGTATCTTATACTTGATTCAAACTAAGACGTAAATTTTTATTGGAAACAAAACCAGTCAATTGGGTTTTTAATTGGGTTTATTTCATGTTCACATAGACTTAAGGTATGAAGATCCAAATTAGGGAAAGATCCATTATCTGGAAAATGACAGGTCCCAAGCATTATGGATAACAGATCCCATACTTTTAGTAGCAAAAATATAAGTGTGTTAATTTTGTCTTACACTTGATGCATTTTTCCTATTATTTTCCCAGATATCTTTCAAGTATCCAGTGATACTTCTGTTGAGGTGATCTCTTCCCACTTCTGCATATATCTATGCTTTGGGAAAGGTTTAGTGTGGAGGCCTGTTAAAAATTGATATATAAATGAAACAAATGCTTTCTGTGGAAGACCTGTTCTGCAGAGGATTTTAAATTATGTAAAAGCTGATGGATTAGTGGATATGAGATTTTATCCATGAGATCTGGAAGTATTCAAATTACAGGGCTGTGAAAACACAGTTTCTTGATACCGATATACATGCGTTACATGTAAAGAGATATATTGCTATTCATCTGTACAGTAGTAAAATATCAATATGCAAGCAGCAGTATTTGAAAGGCAACAAGCAGACAAAATAATGTAAAACACAGCATTTACCCTACAGAAATGTTATTCAAACACTTCTTTCAGTCATAAAAGATATTGTTTGAACAGAAGCAACCAATTTGTGGAAAATCATTAAAGGATCACTCACTAACTATGCTCAGCCGTGAATGAGGTCAGAAGTTACCTCACCCAATTTGGTTAAAAACCGGGCATTAAAAAAGCCTAGAAAAAAATTCAATAGCTCAGAGCTGGGCACAAGAGTTGTGTGGGTTGCAGGCACTGTAAGATGAGCATAAAAACAAGCCAAGAGCAGCAACACTAACTTTCAGCAAGAAATCAGGTGACAAATTTGGTCATATGTGGCAAAAGAAAATGGCTGCAGAGGGGGCTGTTAATCATCAGCAAGCTATCAGACTCTGCTGATGCCAGCATACAGGGAAAAGGCAGGACGCTAATTATACAGCTGTATATCTCCCTTAAATTGTCTAGATAGGCCTGATCATAACAGTGCTGAGATACGGGATGCCATTTAGGTTTAACAGGCACACTGCTTTTCTAGCGCTACTATAAAAAATCTCTTTCCATGAGAAGCATCTCCAAGGCTGAGAGCAGCCTGTACAGCTGTACAGATTGCAGGGCAAATGTTAATATTAACATAAGCATTTTAAGCGCCTCTTCTACAGCGTGAACATCCCCAATTTGGCCGGTCTTGACTCATAGCCAAGATTTTCCATACCTGTTACCAGCTTTGTTGCCCTTCACTGTACCCTCTCTAATACAATAATGTCCTGTTTGAGTGATGGAGACCAAAACTGTACGGCATATTCTATATGGGGCCATACCAGTGCTCTATACAGTGGAAGAATGACCGCTTGCTGCCGTGAATCAATGCCCCTTTTAATACAGCTCAAGACCTTATTTGCCCTTGATGCTGCTGACTGGCATTGCTTGCTACAGCCAAGTTTATCATCTACGGGGGGCGTGGCCTGCATGGAGAGCAGATAGGACGTGGGTAGCCTAAACTCCGTCCTGGGGCCCAATATACTGGACATTTCCTGCCACTTACCTGCACACATTCCTCACTACCAAGTGAGAAAACGCTGCCAGATTGCCTGTGCCCTGCACGGATGGTGAGACGCGGTCGGAGGAAGAGCGCAGCCACGGATTCTGGGAAGCGGCGCATCATGCCGACTCAAAATGGCGCTGAGACGGGTACACCGCGCACCATCAGGGAGGCGGCGGCGTGTGTAGGGGAGTCTGCGGAGAAACGGCTGGCACGGTTTGCGAGAGAACCCTCACCTCCGCGAGTACAGCAAGGTACGTTAGATACCCCACAAAAGGCGTCTTGCCAGGTGGACAGCACCCCGGATGGGGTCCCCTCCCCCGCTATGGACACCATTGCAGAGTGCGCACCTGGGCCTATTGAACCAACGCTCACTGAAGTACTCAGTGCTATTACCACTAACCACACCATGCTAATGGGGAAAATAGACGACTTAAAGACTGATTTTGCTATACTGAAGCATGACACGCAGAAATTGCGGGAGAGAACGGGTGAGGCTGAGCGGAGGATAAGTGAGTTGGAAGACTCTATTGCCCCACTTCCAGGGCGTTTTGTAAACGCAGAGAAACAGTTGACCCAGCTAGAGAGCAAAGCAGATGACCTTGAAAACAGGCTCAGGAGGAATAACATACGGATCCTGGGTCTGCCTGAGAGGGCGGAAGGGGCAGAGGTGGAAAAATTTGTTGAACGCTGGCTCTCCTCTACCTTTGGGCAGTCGGTCTTCTCCAATGCTTTTATTGTGGAAAGAGCCCACCGTATACCTGGGAGGCCACCTCCACCTGGTGCACCCCCGCGACCGTTGATAGCGAGACTTTTGAATTACAGAGATGCAGCATTAACAGCAGCCAGGAAGGCTGGCGACCTTCACTATGATAACCAGAGGATTTCGATTTACCCTGACTTCTCCACGGAAGTAAGAAAGCAACGAGCGAGATTTACAGAAGCCAAGAGCTTGCTGAGACAGAAACAGCTCCCTTATGCCATGATGTTTCCGGCGCGGCTCAGGGTCACGGATCAAGGGAAAGCCCACTTCTTTACCGCACCCGAGGAGGTCATACACTGGCTGGAGATGAGACCACGCAACTCCCCACGCAGGGAATGAATCCTTTTCCCAAATATGCCCGAGTTAGGACATGATACCCTGTATCCACAGGCGCAGGACTTCAACTGTCCTAACACAGTTTCGCCTATCCTGGGAGATTTTCTCCACTACATGACATGCTGGTGGACATTCCTGTAACAGGTAACATGACATTGACCAACCCTTGGCAGGACGTTATTTTGTTTTTTCTTTCCAGCCCCAGGTCTTTGGAAGCATTGGAGCGAAAGCAAAGAAGAAGCAGAGGTTAACGCTTATCTGAGCTTCTGGCGGACACTAACCCCCCAACACGTTGATAAGTTCTTTTTTTGTTTGTTCTGGGAGTAAACTCACTCATTTTGTCAGGATGGAGTGGGTGGGGAGGGAAATGGGAAAAGTTATGGGATTACCAGTTGTTAGGTTTTTTGATGTCATTTGTGATACTAGATCATTTTCTGCAGTATGTGAAGGGGATGAGAAGCATCTCACCTGGTTTGCTATTTTGGTTAAGCATCTTATAGCAAGGTATAATGGCTAAGGTTTATATCTTATCATGGAATGTAAGGGGTTTAGGGGACGCGATAAAAAGAAGACTGGTATTTGATTTTATACGTAGGCACAAACCACAGATTATATTGCTCCAGGAAACACATCTGGTGGGAGGGAAGACACTTGCTATGAAAAAACCCTGGATTACCTCGATGTATCATTCAGTCTATTCTAGTTACTCTAGAGGGGTTTCTATTCTGATTTGCAGAACCTGTCCGTTTATTGTAGAAACTGTTGTATCAGACAGGCACGGCAGATTTATTCTTTTGCAAGGAATGCTCCAGGGTAAACAATTCACCTTAGCAAATGTGTATGCCCCGCCTCCACTGACGGAATCTTTTTTAAATGAGCTGACCAATAAGCTAATTACATTGCCAGTGACACCTTTCCTCCTTATGGGGGACTTTAATGCCACTGCGAATGCAGACATGGATAAATTGCACCCCCCTAGAATCTCATCCACTGTCTTAAATAAATGGACTTCCACACTCCAACTAGTGGATCTGTGGCGTGCCCGTAATCCAGGGGTGAAGCACTACACTTGTTATTCCCCGGGTCATAACAGCATGTCCAGGATTGACCTAGCATTGGGTTGTCCGGAGGTAAATAAATGGATCCATAAAAGTTGATATTCTTACCAGGGGAATTTCTGATCATTCGCCCATAAATCTTACCCTATCCATCTCCCAGTCGCCTGCAGACCGTGTCTGGAGGCTGAGCCCCTACTGGGCAAATAATGCTCATCTGAATGAGACCATACAGTTTAGTATAGAGGCTTTTCTATCCACGAATACTGATTAGGTATCTCCACAATGCACCTGGGATGCTTTTAAGGCGTATATTAGGGGGGAATTCATTAGTAATATTAAGGCTATTACGGATTCTCAAAGGGCGGACCTTTGTTCTAAAACGCAAAATGTACAGGAGGCTGAGGATATCTATGTTAGGCAACCATCTGACCGCACCCGTCAAACTTGGCAGGATAGGCAAAGGGAACTGAATTTAGCGCAAATTGAACTCACAAAGAAACATATACTCTACCAAAAGGCTAACATTTTTGAATATGGGGACAAGAATGGGAAGTTGCTGGCTCTACTGTCTAAAGATATTAATGCCTCCGGGGCTGTCCCGGCGGTGAAACTAGTCAATGGGGAAACTACCTCTAGCCCGGACGGTATTAATAAACGTTTTGTTGAATATTACTCTGACCTTTATAGTTCCAAATTGATGGTTTCTGAGGGAGAGGTGCAGGCATACCTGCAAGACATTGCCATTCCGGCATTGAATTTACAGGCCAGCACTGATTTAGCTATGCCTATCTCATCGGAGGAGGTAGAGGCAGCTATTTCAGCTCTTCCAGGGGGGAAAACTCCTGGTCTGGATGGCTTGCCTATTGAGTGGTACAAGCATCATGTTAAAAAAATAGCACCCCTACTGGCCACTTTATTTAATGGAATTCGGTTGGGGAACCCTCTTCCTGAATCCATGAGAGAAACACTTATCATTCTGATCCCTAAACCAGGCAAGGATCCCTTGGAATGTGCCTCATACCGGCCTATATCACTTATAAATGTGGATGCTAAAATACTGGCCAAAGTGTTAGCGATACGTATAGCACCTCACATGGCTTCTGTGATTTCTCCTGATCAAACTGGTTTTATGCCGGGTCGTATGACAGATACTAATATCAGACGACTTTTCACCAACATTTCTATTCTGCATGACAACAAAGGGGAAAGAGTAGTTGCCTCTCTAGACAACGAGAAGGCTTTTGATTCAGTGGAATGGGGATATTTGTGGGCCACAATGCGAAGGGTGGGCATTCCCCCAGAATATGTTGCCTGGGTACGGGAACTTTATTACTCGCCAGTGGCTCGGATTAGAACCAATATGTCGGTGTCCAAAGCATTTCCAATAGGCAGGGGTACTAGACAAGGCTGCCCTTTATCCCCTCTGTTATTCGCACTTGCGATGGAGCCCATGGCCTGTCAAATTAAAACTTCACCAGAAATAGAGGGTCTGATAGTGGGTACAAGACGGGAAACTATCTCCATGTACGCAGATGATACACTCTTATATCTGCCCAACCCTCATAGAGCATTGTCCAGCGCGTTGGAGATCATTAACACTCATACCATCTACTCTGGTCTCAAGATCAACTGGTCCAAATCAGTGATCTTCCCCATAGACCGCCCCCCCCATCACTTACCTGAACGGGCCCACGGTCTTCAATGGGTGGAGTCTTTCAAGTACCTAGGGATCTGGATTCATGCTGACCTTTCTCAATTTGTGGACCTCAATATACAACCCATTTTGCGATACATCGCACAAAAGAAAGAGGCATGGCTGAACCTCCCCCTCACTTTACTAGGGCGCATCAACTTATTTAAAATGATGTTATTACCAAAGCTCACATACGTGTTTAGGCAGGCAACATTGATAATCCCCAATTCGATCTTTGCGAAGTTAAGAAGCCTTATGATTTCTTTGTTTTGGAATGGCTCTCACCCGAGGTTGGCTCTTAGTACTCTACAGCTTCCGACCACTCAGGGAGGCCTGGCTGCTCCTAACCTTTACTGGTATTTTCTGGCGTCCCAACTGGTGGTGGCAAGGAATTGGGCCACTCCGTCTTACACCAATGCAGCTACACTTCTTGAGGCACAGTTGGTAGGGTCACTTGAGGGATTGAAAAACCTTCTCTACAGAGGTACCTCAACTACCAAAAACACCTCTCCCTTAATGAGAACCACAGTGAGAGCTTGGCAGACTGCTCTACAATTTTATCCTAAGCCACAACAGTCTTGCTCAGAATTCTCCCCTCTCTGGGGCAATCCCAAACTCCGGCAGCTCCGTACCATCCCAGATCCGCAACTATGGGCTACACATGACATAAAATACTTAGCAGATATTATGGTGGAGGGCAAGTTGATGGCTTTTCAGGATCTGAAACAGAAGTTTACACTTCCTAATAAAATGTTCTTTAGGTACTTGCAGCTGAGACATGCAGTGCACACCCAATTTCAGTACAATGCAATAGATACCACTCCCAGACCTATTGAGTTAAATATACGAAAGGTTACACTTGATAAACCATTATCGACCTTCTACGCACAATTGATGAAGGCAGGGAGTGCTTCCCTTAGTAAACTTATGGCTAGGTGGCGGAGGGACATTCCTGGGATTTCTTCGGAAGATTGGGAGGATATTGTGGATTCGGCCTTTGAAGGGGTTATTTGTAGTAAAGATAAAATGACACAACTGAACTACTTGCATAGGGTGTACCTTACCCCATACCGACTCCATAAAATGAACCCGAATATACATGATGTATGTCCCAGGTGTTTTCACTCCCCAGCAGAGTTTTTACATATGGTTTGGGAATGCCCGATCATTCATAATTTTTGGAAAGATGTAACACAGCTGGTTAGGACGAAAACTGGTCTCCCACTGCCCATGGATCCCAAAGTCCTCTTACTGAATCAAGTAACTGATCTAGTCCCGAGACACGCTCAGAGGACTCTGCTATCTATTCTGTGTATGTATGCAAAAAAAAATGATAGCTATAAAGTGGAAATCGAGTAATGGGCCTACTTTACATGAATGGGAACAGGTAATTGAGAACGCACTGCCACTCTATAAAATAACATATCTGAGGCGGGGTTGTCCTGAGAAATTTAATAAAGTGTGGGCGCCGTGGACAGAGGAAGATCCTGACCCAGACGTGCCTTAAGGTCTGTTTTACCTCAGGAATGCACATTATTCCTCCTGGGCTATGCTCCATGCTATGGTGATATTGTAATGTAAAGTTTTACTGGTTTCCTACTGTACTTTGTAGATGAGAATTCAAAGGTGAATGCTTTATCTTGGTTTACAATGTTGCGTTTAAATGTATTACCCTTCATTGATGACTGTATTTGTGAAGAATGACATCACTTCGGTTATGTTTGCTTTGTTAAATTTTCTTTATTGACATTGTACAACAATGACAACTATGTGATTCATGCTGATTGTACGATTGATAGTTGTGCAAATAAAAGAATTGTTAAAAAATAAAAAAAAAAAGTTTATCATCTACATAGACTCCAAGGTCATTTTCCATAATGAATTTGCCTAGTGCAGTACCATTAAGGGTATAAGTGGCTTGGATATTTTTACATCCCAGGTGCATGACTTTACATTTATCAACATTGAATCTCATTTGCCACTTAGCTGCCCAGATTGCCAGTTTGTCAAGATCGTGTTGAAAGGATGTCACATCCTGGATGGAATTTATTGGACTGGATAGTTTTGTGTCATCTGCAAACACTGATACATTACTTACAATACCCTACCCTAAGTCATTAATGAACAAGTTAAATAAAAGTGGACCCAATTACCGAGCCCTGAGAGACCCCACTTAGAACCTTACTCCAAGTAGAGAATGTATCATTAACAACCACTTTCTGTACCCGATCATGTGGGCAGTTTCATATTCATGTGCAAATGACTTCATTAAGCCACACAGACCTTAGTTTAGAAAGCAGTTGTTAGTGGGGCACGGTATCAAACGCTTTAGCAAAATCCAAATAGATCACATCTACTGCCCCCCCACTGTCCAGCATCTTACTTACCTCATCATAATTGTCTGACATGACCTATCCTTCATGAAGCCATGCTGATTGCTGCTCATAAAGCCATTCACTACAACAAAATTCTGAATGTGATCCCTTAACAAGCCTTCAAATAATTTGCCCGCCAGAGATGTCAAACTTACTGGCCTATAATTACCAGGCTGAGATCGTTATCCCTTTTTAAATATTGGAATGCCATCAGCTTTTCTCAAATCTATAGGTACCATACCAGATTAAAGCAATCTGAGAAAATCAGAAATAGGGGCTGGTCTAAAACTGAACTATGCTCTCTTAGAGCCCAGGGGTGTATGCCATCAGGCCCTGGAGCCTTGTTTAGATTAATTGTTATTAAAACTTTATGGATCATATCCTGAGTCAACCACGGACTAGATTGAGCTGATGCAGCTAGGAAGTGAGCCTGGGAACTTAGACTCCTCTATTGTATACACTGAAGAAAAGAACTGATTTAGCACATTTGCCATTTCTGTATCTGTTACAACCAAACTGGTACCATTATTTAATAGACAAACACTCTTAACCTGCATCTTTTTCCAAATATCTGTTTATTAAAGTTTTAAACAACATAGGAAGTGGGGATACAGAAAGGAAAAGGGGGATGAAGGATACAAGATTATCAACAGACATGTTGTTACACATTACATTAGGCCATGATGAGTAATCTGATAAAGAAACAATGCACATAGTCACAATGTAAGCTTGTAGGTAGGGGAGAGAGAAGCAGAGGAATCCCTGTAGCAGATTAGTATATTTCAGTTAGGGGATAGTCCTTTTATAGTAGTCAGATTCCTTAAAAGAAAGCCAACTATACCATTTTGAGCTGTAAGTATTGGATTGGTCTACCGAAAAGAGAGAGAGTTGTTCAAATTTATGGATTTCTTCTATTTTCCTATACCAATCTCGCAATGTCGGGGTTGTAGGTTGTTTCCAATGAAGCGGGATCAGAATCTTGGCCGCATTCAATAGATGTGGCTCTATGGTGGACATGAAGTCATGGAGGGATTTTTCCATGTGAAAAAGTAATAGATACGCTGGATCGTCAGGTATATCAAAGTTTAGTATGTGCCGCATGGCAATTCTGATGTGTCCCCAGAATACTTGTATGAGTGGACACGTCCAGAAGATATGCATTAATGTACCAATTTCTAACCCACATCTCCAGCATATCCCATTGGAATTTTTATATATAAGTTTAAGCCGGGAGGGAGTCAGGTACCATCTAGTAGCTATCTTATAGTTTGTCTCTTGGATTCTGCAACATCTACTACTCTTAAAAGTTTTGTCATAAAATCACTGAACTGATCCTCCTGAAAGTCGATAAGGAGATCTTTAGACCATGAATTTAGGTATGAAGGGCTAACGTATTGCTGAGAGTTGCGTAGTAGAGCATAAATTTGTGATATATTGTGCCGCGGGGGAGAGCTTGACGAGCACATTGTTTCAAATGGTGTTAGAGCTCTACCTAATGTGACTGAACCTCCTAGACTTTGATAAAAATGTTTTATCTGAGCGAATTTAAAATGATCCGCTTGCGTAAATGGTTTAGCCTCCTGGAAATCTGTTTTGGAAATAAAGTCCCCTTTAGTAATAAAGTGCAGCATCTGTAGATTACCCTCTATTAGCCAGTGGGCAAAATAGCGTTGCTGTTGGCCAGCTGGAAAGGCCGGGTTGTTAATTAAAGGCGTAAGAGGAGACGGGAAATAAGTAAATTTAAATTGTGTTCGATGTTTGTCCCACATTGAGAGGGTATGGTTCAAAAGGGGGTGGTCTATAAACCTCAGACGGCGATATCTCTTATCCAACCAGGGTAAATGCAGTAAATAAGTAAAGGTTGACTGTTGTTCTATAGTCACCCACAATTTAGTATCAGCGTGATGGGACCAGTCTATAAGGCGGTTGAGGACGGACGAGATATAATACAGTTTACAGTCTGGTAGCGATACACCGCCTTTTTTTTTATCTCTAATCAAGGTTTTATGTTTTATTCTGGCCTTTTTGTTTAGCCAAATAAATTTTGTAAGGGCGTTCTGTATAGAGTTTATCATTGTGTCCGGGGTGTAGAGCGGTAAAGTCTGGAAAATATATAATATACGTGGAATAATGTTCATTTTTATTACATTCATACGTCCCAGCCAGGAAATAGGTTTATCTAGCCATCTATCTAAGTCTCTCTTTAAACCTGCAAGAATGTCTTTTCAAATTTCGTTGAGTCCATTCTTCGTAGTTTTTGGTAATTTTAACCCCTAAGTAGGTGAGATAATTGGGGGACCATTTATAGGGGAAGTCTTGGGATAATTCTTGTAATGTTGCTGTTGGTAGTGAGACGTTGAGCGCGGAGGATTTATTGAAATTGATTTTAAAATTACTAAAATAGCCAAAGTGAGTCAATAATTGATTGAGGGCTGGTATGGACGTTATAGGTCGTGTAATAAAAAATAGCAAATCATCTGCATATGCTGCAGTTTTATGATGTCTGCCAGCAATTTTGACTCCCGAAATGTCTGATTGTAGTCTAACGTGACACAGTAGTGGTTCCAGTGTAAGAATGAATAGGGTGGGTGACAGGGGGCACCCTTGTCGTGTGCCGTTAAGTATATCTATATAATTAGAGAGCTGAGAGTTAACACGTACTCTAGCAGTGGGGTAGTCATATAGTGCACGTATCCAGGTTAAGGTTTTCGGGCCGAGGCCTATATAGCGAAGACATTCAAACATGTACGCCCAGTTAACCCGGTCAAATGCCTTTTCGGCATCTGTCGATAGTAACATAAGCGGTAGGTTGTGATGTCTAGACCAGTGCATAATGTTGATCAGTCTGTTGGTATTATCTCTGCCTTCTCGGTGTGGGACAAACCCTACCTGTTCCTGGTCGATTAGATTATGTAGTACTGTCTGTATTCTATTGGAAATAATCTTAGCAAGGAGTTTAATGTCCCCATTAATCAGCGAGATTGGTCGGTAGCTACCTGGATCGACATTATTTTTGCCCGGTTTCAATATCAAGCTTATGTGAGCTTCTAGTGAGTGTTTGCTGAATTTAGAGCCCTGTTGTATGTCGGAAAAGGCACGGAGTAGGTGAGGAAGCAGACTATCTTTGAAAACTTTATAGTATAAAACTGTATACCCGTCTGGACCAGGAGATTTTCCAGTTGGGGTATCCTTGAGTACAGATTCTAGTTCCGCTAATGTAATATCCATATCTATGGCATCTGAGTCCAAGGTTGAAATCTTTTTCATTTTAGAGGATTGCAGAAACGTACGTAAGAGTGTGCTATATTCCGGTTGGTCGTCTTTTGAATTATCTGGGAGTTGATATAAGCCTTTGTAGTAGTTTTCAAAGGCTTGTGTTATTAAGTCTGGGGTATGGGCAACTTCCCCGTCACCTTTTTTAATAGTAGGAATGAAGTTCCTGCTTTGTGTGTGTCGTAAAACTCTAGCTAATAATCGGCCGCATTTGTCTCCATGTTCATATAGTCTATGTCTAAACACCGTGATGGCCTTTTGAGTAAAGAAATCGTGGTATAGGGAAAGCGCTTTCCTGGCTTCCGTGAGTTCAGAAAGCGCAGCTTCTGAGTGGGTTGTCTTATGTCTTTGTTCTAATTGTTGAATTTTGGATATTAAGCCAAGCCTATGTAGTTCTTTATTTTTCTTGCGGTGTGCCCCATGTTTGATTAAATGCCCTCTAATAACACATTTGTGGGCCTCCCAGCAAGTCAGGTGGGACACATCCGTTGTGGAGTTTTCCGCAAAGTAGTTCTTTATGTGGGTGTCTAGGTCTTTTTTGATTTCAGGGTCTAACAAGAGTGAGTCATTCAGCCGCCAGGTTTTTTGTTTGGGTGACGGAAGTGGGGTCTGTAGGGTCATGGTCACCATGGAGTGGTCTGACCAGGTTCTGGTTAAGATTTGGCAATTTAACACATCTTTTAAAAAAGCATGTGACAGAAGGATATAATCTATACGAGTGTAGACATCATGCCTATGTGAATAGAAAGTGTAGTCTTTCTCAGTAGGGTATAGTATCCGCCAAGGGTCTATCAATTGCAGCAAGTGGATTAACCTTTTGCAAGCAGAAAGTTGTGTAGGAGGGATGCTAGATTTACCAAATGAGCAATCCAGGCGCGGGTCCATCGAAATGTTAAAATCACCCCCCATCACCAAGGTCCCCTCAGTAAAGGGGTTGAGTACATCTATAATTCGTGTGAGTTCTTGGGCGTGCTCGGAGTTGGGTAGGTATATGTTTGCAAAAGTGTATATCCTGCCCATGTAGACACCTTTCAGAAAGAGAAAGTGCCCTGTCAGATCACTTTTTCTGTCTGTTACAGTAAAACCAAAGTTTCTTGAGAAGGCAATGGCTACACCTTTCGTTTTAGTAGATTGTGGTTTGCTTGTAAACATGTCAGGGAAATGTCTGTTATTCCATCTAGGCGTAGAGCCTTCTTTGTAATGCGTTTCTTGCATAAAGATCACCTGGGCTTTTTGCTTTTGAAGGTCAGATGAGAGCAGGATGCGTTTCTGAGGGGAGTTTAACCCATTTACATTAATACTGACTATTTTGAAGGAGTCAGCTTTACCCTTAGAGTAAGACATAAGTGTTATCAGGGATCACTGCCTGGGAAGAAGGGTAGAGTTGTAGAGGTCCAGAGGTGGAGTAGAGAGGGATACAGGTAGGGACCAGGAGGAACTGGGAAATTCAGTAGTACGTCGCCACGGGACGTGGGCTCAAGGCACCACTCCCGTAGAAAGAGGTGTAGACGTAAAAGGAGGGGGTCTGTGAGGCTGTAGGTGATTAGAAGTATTAGGGAGCTCCCGCCCTCCAGCGCCGTCCCCTCCCAGGGAGGCCAGATTGACACTTGCAATAGCCTAACAACAGAAATAAACCTCATAACATAAATAAATTCAAAAGGGTGGGGGGGATGTTAAACTGTGTACATTTCAGATCAGCTGCGTAACCAAAGTAAGTTCAGTTCTATGTCAGGCATGGCATTAAGGAGGTAGGAAAAAAAAAAAAAAAAAAGGGGGGGGGAGGGAGAGAGGAGGGTGTGGAGGGAGAAGTGGGGAAAAGGGGTGAGTGAAGGAAAAGAAATATACCCATTCGGTTTTTTGCAGGTAAACATCAAAGCAAAGTGTAGGCCGTTTGGCGCTTACGAAGGCTCAGTAACATAAGCACACCACAAAGCGTAAATGGAATCAGAAGGGTGGGGTATATATTAAACTGTGTACATTTCACTTCAATTATACAACCAATGTATCGTGGCAGGCATGATATGAAAGAAGAGAGAGGGGAGAAAAAAAAAAGGAGGGGGGTGTGGAGGGGGAGGAGAAGGAAGGGGTAAGGAGAAAGATGAGAGGTATACATATTCAGACAATGCAGTTGAACATCAAAGTTACCAGTATATCTGTAGAGGATTGTTTGCAATGGAATTCTGTCTCTTGTTGCATATGTTAGTGGAGTCACAGTTAGATTGATTGAAGGGCGGTAGCCAAACTAGTAACATATAGTAACACGGCAGTAATGTCAAAACAAGTTTTTTGGCTAGAGTTCTACATATGTAAATATGCGCTTTTATCAGGAGATCTAAGGGAATGACCGCGTAACCAACATTTACCAACAGCGGGTGATGTAGATTCACTTGCCATTACGTCGGGTTGCAGGGCGAGAGTTCTGTTGTCCCTCTATCTTCAGTGTGCTGGTATGAATCCAACAGCGACATGGAGGAGAAAAAAAAAGAAAAAAAAAAGGGGGAAGGGGGGGGGAATGGGGGAGTTGCTTGGCATGGGGCATACTTGCGATCAAACTATGTTGCCATATGAAGCGAAACAACCGTCAAAAAGAAATGACTGTGGGAAATCGCAAATCATGGTCTTGAGACCAAAACTGAAGATCGGTTCGTATTACCTCCGGGTAGAAAACTGCCCTTGACCAAACCATATCAACTGTAAACTTGAGGGGTAGAGGAGCAGAAACCAAGTAATTGAGCAGGGCTCTGTTTTAATGCACTTTGTGGCAGTTACAGTCTGAAGTTGTTGTCGTGCAAAGCGTAATTGTTCACCAAAGGTGCTTTAGACCCAGTGAGCTGTGTAGAGAAAAATAACATTTTTTTGCATAGCCCGTTCCTCACGGAGGGTTGCCGGTATCAGAGCTAAGCCGAGAAGTGTCTTCAATGGGAGGCAATCTTTCCCGTGACTGTGTCTCTGTTTCTGGGGTAGGTTTGTCTGGGTAGATGAACCTGCTCCATTCTTGGATGTCCAGATCTCCCAGATCAAGGTTGCGGGAAAAAGAAGGCGCATCAGCTGGCTCCTTGAGAATGTGCGTTTTCCCATGTTTAGATGCCAATAAAGCAAAAGGGAAGCCCCATTTATAAACAATGCCCTTATCTCTTAGTTGCTGGACTACACTACGCAACATGCGTCGTTGAAGCACTGTTGTGTAGGCCAGGTCTTGGTAAATTTCAATAGGCTCGTTTCTCAGCTGAATTACTTTGAGCTCTCTCGCTTTTTTGAGAATCCGTTCTTTAGTGGAAAAGTTGTGGAAAGCACAGAGGACGTCTCGTGGCTTATTGGGTCGGCCACTGTGAACTCTATGCAACCGATCAATTTGTATGTCTGAATCGGGCGCTTGATCTAGGAGCTGGTTGAACGGTATTAGTAAGGCCCCCTTGAGTTCCGCATCGCTAATGGCCGCAGGAACGCCGCGAATACGCAAGTTACAGCGGCGGTTCCTGTTTTCGGCGTCTTCCAGCATGCGCCGCAGGTTAAAGATATGGTGCGCTTGTGTGGTAAGTCTGTCTGAGTTAGCTGCAACTCTGTGCGCAAGGACAGTGTGTTTCTCCTCTAAGTCTGTAACTTGCGTTGCTAGCGATTGAATTTCAGCTTGTATTACCTGAGTTTCCTGTTGCTGGCTCCGCTTTATGTCTGCCAGTAGCTGCACCAAGTCATCTTTCTGCGGGAGTGAGGCAATCAGGGTCCGCAAATAGCCGCCATCACTTTCGCAAGGAGGGAGCAGTGACTCCGCTGCATTGTCCATCTCAGATTCACGGGCCTCCGAGTCCGCCATATTGGAGTCTTCCCCGTCCTCAGATGAAGCTGGGTTTTTGGCGAAATAGTGAGCTATTTCTTTGTCCTTTTTAGAGCTGTTACCCCTCTGAGGTTGTGGAGTAGCTTGGGGTTTCTGTGAGCGTCTCATTTTGGCTCTGAGGTGGGCTATAGATGTGGAGATAGCGCCAGAAAGCGGGAGCCCCAGGAAAACACGTCTGCTTCAGTCGGCCATTAGACCACGCCCCCTTAACCTGCATCTTTTTACTATTAATATATTTAAAAAACTTTTTAGGGTTAGTCTTAGCCTCCGCCGCAATGCACTCTTCATTTCTTTTCTTTGCCTTTTGGATTGCTGATTTACAACATTTATTATAGTGTTTATATTCATTAAATGCAGCTTCTGTCATAACAGACTTAATTTTTAAATGCTTTTCTCTTCTTTCCTTTCTCTTCTTTACTTCTATATTAAGCCACATATGGTGATTCTTAGAGCTTCTTAATTTACTCCTTAAGGGGATAAATTGAGAACAGTAATGATTTAATATCATTTAAATGACAACCATTTCTGTTCTGTGTTTTTAGCTGAAAACATAATGCCCAAATCAATGCTCTGAATGGCAGCCATCAAGGCACTAAAATTAGCTTTTCTGAAATTCATGTTTTTTGCACCAGACAATAAATGATATAACATTATGGTCACTATTAACCAGGGGTTCAATGACTTGCACATTTGCTATAAGTTCTGGGTCATTTGAGATCACTAGATCCAGAATAGCATTTTTTTCTGGATGGCACCTCAACAACCTGTGCCATAAAATTGTCATGAAACAAGTTTATTAACTTGTTCCGATTAACTGATCTGGGAGTCCTGTTTTTCCAAACAATAGCTGGGTTATTAAAATCCCCCATTATTATTACTTTACCCAAAATAGCTGCCTTTTCTATTTGCATGAAGAGCTTAGCCTTATCCTCCTCACTTACATTACGATGTCTATAGCATACACCTACAATTTAGCTGGACTCTTTACAACTGCCCCATCATTTTCTAACATAACCTCATCCTTTATATAAGCTTTTAAAGCCTGCCTAACAAACTAACTGCCCAGTTATGTGACTCATTCAGCCATGTTTCGGCCACATCAATCACATCATATTTCCTTTCCAGCACCCCCAGCTCTCCCATTTACCAGACTCCTTGCATTTGAAAACATACATTTAATACTGGTACCATTTTAAACAAATGACATGTGGTCCTCCCTATCCTTACCAGTAACCCCAATCAAATCTCCTCCTTCATTTTCCCTTCCTTTCCCCACTATCTCATCTAACCTGTCTTCCACTGAATCTTTTACTGACCCCCCCCCCATGCCTAGTTTAAAATCTACTCCAACTGTCTAGCCATCTTCTCCCCCAAAACAGCTGCACCATCCTCATTGAGGTTCGGCCCATCCCTAGCCTGTAGTCGACTGAAAAATCAGCCCAGTTTTCCAAAAACCCAAATCCCTCCTCCCTACACCAATTTCTCATCATTAATCTCCCTAAGCTCCCGCTGTCTTCTTAGCGTTGCTCGTGGCACAGGTAGAAAATTACCTCGGAAGTCCTCACCCTCAACTTCACTCCTAGTTTTTTTTTAAATTGTTCTTGAGGACTTCACCACCTCCTCTAACTTTGTCATTGGTACCTATGTGTACCAAGACTGCCGGGTCTTCCCCAGGCCCTCCCAATAATCTGTCCACTCGTTTCACCACATGCCGAACCCTAGTACCAGGTAAGCAGCAGACTGTTCTGCATGAAGGGTCCTTATGGCAGATTACCCTATCCACCTTTCTAATAATTAAATCCCCTATAACTAGAACCTACTTTTCCTTCCTTGCACTCCCCCCACCACCTGAATTAGAGACACTGCCTCCCAGGGTGCTCTGAGAGTCAGCCTGTTCTGAGCTTTCCTCCCAGCATCTTCAGCCAAAATGGTGAATTTGTTGTTTTGGACAAGCTGTGGACCAGTCCCCCTACCCTTCTGTCCCCTACTTCCCCTCCTGACTGTTACAAACCTTCTTCCCTCATTAGCCTCCACTGCTCCTTCTCCTCCTCCCCCCACTCCACAAGCCCCTGCCAGTGGTTACTCTGTGAGCCTCCTTTGCTCCTCCTTGTTTGCTACTGCCCTCAGTGCTGCAGGTTCCCCCCTTAGAGTCTGCAGTAGAGAGAAGCCAGTATAAATAAGCTACCTCCATATATTCAAAGAACTCCCAGCATTTGATGCAATATCCCTGAATAACCCTGAAATAACTGCAGAAACCAGTAATAAATCAAAAACGGTGGCCAAAAAAATAAGCATTTTGAGCAAATGTATCTAGAATTTCTGGTGGGTTTATGTCCTCTTTAAAAGGATGACACTATTCAGAGAAACAACCACGAGGCCAATGCTAAATGAAGGAGCTGGATAGGTGAACAGCTAATGGAAAAAAACATCCATAGGAAACTGTTATCTGAACGCTCCACTAAGCTGGGCTTTATGAAAAGTGGTAGAATACATCTATTTCTGAAATATACTTGAGTAAATCTCATAGGGAATTTGCCAAAAAGTAGTGGAAGTTATAGCAAACTTGAAAAGAATTGTATTGCTCTGACCAAGACAGAACCTTTTGTATGCATAATACACTCCATTCTGTTTTTATCAAATATTAATTGGTATGTAAAAACCATTTGTAACTTGTTGTGATCAACTGACTGTGATCAAGTGTCCTCCTCCCCCTTTTTCCCTATACTTTTAAGATAAATCACAAATAAAAGCACAAAAATTGTAGTAAAAAATATGTTTATCTAAGACTTTTGATGAATGTACCTCTTTCCATGGTAGAAAGCTATCAACCCAAGAACACCAGCCCTGCAATGAAGCATGGTGGTGGTAGGATACACACAAGCTAACAGATAAGTTCAGAAGAATCCCATTGTACATTACAGGGCTTATTTATCTGCTGTGTGTCCTGTGCCTTTTCTCAGCTTTGAATGGCTGCCCCCATGTCAGTTTCACCAGTGCAGCACAACAGCACATTATATTTTCATTACTTTAAAGGGGTTGTTCACCTTCCAAACACTTTTTTCAGTTCAGTTGTTTTCAGATTGTTCCCCAGAAATAAATTTTTATATATTACATCAATACTTAGTTGCTGTTACATTACTTTTGCAAATGTAACAGCCTCTAGACGCCTCCTATAGTCTTTGATGAGTGTCTGGATTCTGGATGGTGGTATTATTGACCATTCATCCATACCAAATCTCTCCAGATCAGTTAAATCAATTTTATGGCTGCCGAGCATTGACAGCCTGCATCCTATCATCACATTTTCGATGATATTCAAGACTTTGACGGCCATTCCAGAATATTGTACTTCTCCCTCTGCATAAATGTCTTAGTAGGTTTTCGAAGAGTGTGTCTTGTTGGAATATCCAACCCCTGTGTAACTTTGTGACTGATGCTTGAACATTATCCTGAAGAATTTGTTGATACTGGGTTGAATTCATCCGACCATCAACTTTAACAAGGGCCGCAGTCCCATAACTTGCCACACGGTCCCACAGCATGTGGAATCTCCACCAAATTTGACAGTAGGTAGTAGGTGTTTTTCTTGGAATGAGGTGTTCTTCTTCCGCCATGCAAAGCGCTTTTGTTATGACCAAATAACTCACTTTTTGTCTCATCAGTCCAAAGCACTTTGTTCCAAAATGACTGTGGCTTGTCTAAATGAGCTTTTGCATACAACAAGCGACTCTGTTTGTGTTTGCTTGAGTGCAGGAAGGGCTTCTTTCTCATAACCCTGCCATACAGATTTAGTTTGCGCAAATTTCGCTTAATTGTAGAACGATGTACAAATACACCATCTGCAGCAAGATGTTCTTGCAGGTCTTTGGAGGTGATCTTTGAGTTGTCAGTAACCATTTTCATAATCCTCCTCATATGCCGCTCCTATATATTCCTTGGCCTGCCAGACCTGGGTTTTACAGCAACTTTGCCTTTGGCCTTCCATTTCCTGATTACATTCCTTACAGTTTAAACTGACAGTTTAAACCTCTTTGTGTAGCCTTCCTCTAAACCATGACACTGAACAATCTTTGTTTTCAGATTTTTTCAGAGTTGCTTTGAGGATCCCATGCTATTACTCTTCAGAGGAGAGTCAAGCAGAAGCACAACTTGCATTTGGCCACCTTACTGTTGATACTGTATAAATACTTTTCTCATGATTGGACACAGCTGCCTATGAAGTTCAAGGCTTAATGAGCTAATCCAACAATTTGCCATTAATCAGTATTGAGCAGTTACATGCATTCAAATTAGCAAAATAACAAGGGTACCCACATTTTTGCACAGCTAATTTTTCACATTTGATTTTATTTCATACAATATTGCTTAACTAAAAATCTTTGTTCAGAAAACACCCCAGTACTCAGATGTTCCTGGGAAATGAAAGTCATACCACTATTATCTTTTTTGTTGAAAGTGGAGTAAATTATTATGCTGGTTGAGAGGGGTTCCTAAACTTTTTTATATGACTGTATACACACACACACATATATATATATATATAATTTACTTGTAAACTCTTTTGGGCAGAGCCCTATTTACAACTACACTACAGAATATGTTGGTGGATTATAAATGCATGTTAATAACAAAAGAAAAGTGCAGCATTTCTAGAAAGCATTTGCTATCACCCCTAAAGCTAATATTGCATGCAGCTAAGAAATTGAAACTGCTGATTTTGTCCCATACCTTCCCATATGCATGTACAGTGAGAGGAATGCAATCACACAGTCACTGTGCATCAGGTCAGCACAGGTATGGGATCCGTAATATGTATATACATTTTTAGTAGAGAGCTAAATTACGATATTACTTATGTGAAAAATCCCAGGTTGTGAGCATTCTGGATAACAGGTTCCATACCTGTATAAACAACATTATTTATACACAGACTTCTTGGCTCTGTGGGAGTTATACTTCAACAGCTGGACTGTTGAATGCTGGCACAAGAGTGGACATCACTGAAATTTGTAGAATAAGGCAGTATGAGTAAAGATGCTTTTTTTTAAAGGGGTCCTGTCACCCAAAGAAATTATTTATAATGCTATTTTATCACATCAGACAAGCAAAATGAACTTTAATTACACTATATAAATTATTTGAATCTTGTTTCCTCCAGTCTGGGAATTCATAATTACAGCAAGCAGGAGCCATTTTGTGGACACTGTTATTAAGGCAAGTTATTAAGGCAAGCCTTGCATCAGCTCAGAATCTTGTTTGTGCACCAGAATGGGGGACCTGATGTTCATCCCCATGCCCTGGCTACACGATTAAAAGGTGAAGGAGAGCAGCGATTTCTAGGAAATGCTGAATGAAAAGTGGAAGTAATTGTCTGCCCAGGGCATAGAGGAGGGGCAGACAATAACTGATTGACAACTGAGATTTTTAAATGAGCTTACAACAGCTATGAATGCTTTAATAAAAAATAGAAATTGGATTTTCATGTTTAATTTGAAAAGTACTTTAATTACACAGCTTTTTGTGTCTGGATGACAGGTCCACTTTAAGTACTATTTACATATTACTGGTTCCAAATTGGCCTTGGAACAGCAGAGTGGAGTCATAGATTTACTTATGGTTATTATAGGCTCTGGCACTTGGTCATTTTGAAAAAGTGAAAAAACTTAAAGGGATACTGTCATTTTGAATATAAAAAAAATCTGTTTGCTCTTTTGAGAAATGGATTTCAGAGCAGAATTCTGCTGGAGTAGCACTATTAACTGATGCGTTTTGAAAAAAACATGTTTTCCGATGACAGGATCCCTTTAATAATACTAGTTAAACTCCTAGTTTCATCTCTCCAATCATGAATGACAGAAGTAACTTATTCTGTTTCACACAAACAATTTCAGGACTAGTTTGGCTGGTCATTCATGAACATATCTTCAAACCAGGCACTGCGGAAGGCTTATCTGTGCAACATGCAGAGAGTTATAGAAACACCAATCCAGCACTTCTCATCCCCAGTATGCAATCTCTGTATAATGTGTAAATGAGGCTTAGTACACATCAGATTTTCCACAGAATCATAAAGAAAAAAACACCTGTGGTCAAGAGATATAATCACATAATTATAAAGAAATTGTTTCTTCTACATATGTAGGACCAGAGAGAAGACTGTGTTTTTGTGTGTGTGTTTATACAAGACAGAGCAGCAGATGACAGACACACTCCAGGACTTTTTAATGTAGTGAAAAAATAAAGATATGTTTTAATATTAAGCATGATATTGTTACCAATTCTTTGTCGCAGGAATGGGGTCTTGCATTTGTTCTCCCTTTGTACACAATGGCTCCCTCCATCAGTTCAACAAAACTTGTGTTAGAGAAACTGGCTATAAATATTAAACAACTATTTCGATAGAACTATCAAGTCAATAATTTGGTTCTCTCTGTCATTATATCCTACGGTGTCCAACTTCATTAGCTAATGCCTTATTGACGTTCCTAGCTATTTCCTGAGGTACTCAGGTGTGGAACGTTGCAAAAAGGTTTACCATTTATTTAAATAAAATGTAATGGACGAAGAATTCTTATACACACAAACTCCAAATCTCTATGGAAACCCCTAAAATCAATTATAACCCAATTGTCATCTGTCCATGAATGAAAATGATGACAGGACCCATAAACTTAGAGGCTGGGGAATAGCTTCTGCTTCAGCAGCAATACATTATGGAAGCAACCGTCAAAAGACAGTACTTGAAACAAGATGCTACGCATTACATATGCATACAGCACTGCTGTCAAACTCACAATATACTATCTACCCATAGTTAAGAATATTCCCTAAATGGACAAAATATATGTTCTGTACAGAGCAGCATATTACATATTTTATACTATAAATGGGCAAGGTCTTTATACTATCACCCCGCTGATCAGCTACACGTTACATGTAAGTTTTGGGTGTGGGCAGGTGTTGATAAACCTTTAAATTGCGCAGTAGTGAGAAGAATGAGGAGAAGATAGCATTATGAGAAGAGGGATAGCTGACATAGGGAATTACATGATGGAATCCTTATTATTAGGGATGCACCAAATCCAGGATTTGGTTCGGGATTTGGCCAGGAATCTGTCTTTTTCAGCAGGATTCAGATTTGGTAAAGTATTACATAAAAAGAGATATTTACAATATATCTATTTCTACTTTTAATATTTTAACAATCGCTTGATTTAGTATCCAAAATACATGAACTTTAATATAAAATTATTGGTTCGGATTCTTAGTCTACATTCTCTAAAGAACTGTAACTCTAGAAGGGGCATCATCATCTCGCCATTATTTTTGCTAAGGGATTAACAGATGGTATAAAAGTAGGTATAAAAATGTATAAAAATGTAATGGCAAACACCATTAGCCACCCTCTCAAGGCAACAGTAACTTTTTGCTGGGGAAACTTCTGCTATGGCCTCCACTGTGCACACAGTAGGTCCTAGAGCAGTGGTTGGGTTAGGCACAATGGGGCTCATTTAACAACAGTGAGCAAATCTGCCCATGGGCAGTTACCTATAGCAACCGATCAGTGATTATCTTTTTTTATAGCTAGATGCAAATAGAACAAAATGCAGAAATTTGATTGGTTGCCATAGGTTACTGCCCATGGGCAAGTTCGCCCAGTGTTGATAAATGACCCCAGTGTCTTTTAACTCTTCTATTTTCACTTGAAAGGGCAGGTTATGTTGATTTTGTTGAAATTTTTCATGAATTGTATTTGTTCTAGTGAATTTATGGCTAAATGGTTGAAACAGCAATGACTTAGCATTTAAGCTCTGTGTCCTTACATAAGCATTGTGTACATTTATTGTTTTTATTATGTGACTTGTCCTTCCTGTATGTACTTTTATATATTGTACGGTGCTGTGGCTTCTTAACAGTACTTTGTGATTGAGGAGTGGGAAGAGTCACTTGTTGTTTATTGCGATTTTCCCTTTGATTATTGCACTTTTAACTTTTATTCAATGAGGGTGAAAATCTCAAAAGTTTTAATAAAGGAGGAAATAAACTTTAGAGACAAATTTTATTAACTTCAATAGAAAATAGGCAGCTTTTTGTGTTTTGTATAAATATATGCGTAGTTTCAGAAAATATTCTCACGTATATTTACATTTTTTCTTGAAGCGCGAAAAAATTTAAACTCGAATTTTGAGAACTCAACCCTTTAATTTACTGAATCATTATTAATGGACTTGCATCAAAGCACATCCCAGAACCCAAATTGCCGTATATTACTCATCTTACTCAAACTAAGGTTTTGATATCATGAGGCTAATGAGAGACAACGGGGCTCATTTATCAACACAGGGCAAATTTGCCCTTGGGCAGTTACCTATAGCAACCAATCAGTGCTTAGCTTTTTGAAGCCAGCTGCAAGTAGAACAATGAATTCAGCAATCTGATTGGTTGCCATGGGTTACTGCCCATGGGCAAATTTGCCCAGTGTTGATAAATGACCCCCAACATGATTTGTCACTAGTTCTGCAGGAGATTTAGCACTGGCAACAAAATTTCTGGTCTGCCATTACTCTAAGGGCAATGGTTTTAGGTAGACAGAAAGTAAAGTGCTAAAGCTGCACTGCTTTCATGGACTTGTATGTGAAATGCCTGAAAATTGCTCGACAGTTTTACCTGAATGTTTTTGGACTACAAATCACCCTTTGTGCCATAGCCCTTCTCTGATATTTGTTATTCCAAGATCCTAGATATTCTTTGTTGTATGGTGCTTCACATCTAGTAAATCAAGGCAGTATCTTCCGTTACCAAATCACTTCTTAACCATGCAAATTAAAACAGAGTTTCATTTTTCTGAGCAACTGTTCTAACCCAGCAAATGGCAGCCCAATTCGCCTCCTTTTACAAATCCCTGTATAGTACGAGAGCCATGTATAGAAGAATTAAATAATTCTAGACGCCATCCCCTTCCCACAGTTACCTAGGGAACATGCCTAGTTCCTGAACAACCCTATCTCAATACAGGAAATTAGAGATGCCACTCAATCTATGGCCAGCTCTAAATCACCGGATCCGGACGGGTTACCTGGAGAATGGTACAAAGTCCTAGGGGAAGAAATTATAGGCACTCTTCACACTATTCTAACACAATCTTATGAGCAGGACCAACTTCTGCAGTCTTTTTACTCAGCACTAATTGTGCTACTACATAAAGAGGGTAAGGACCCAGAACTATGTGCCTCATGCCGGCCAGTGTCTCGTTTGAATACTGACGCGAAGATCTTAGCTAAGGTGCTTGCCACTCGACTAACATCAATGATTTCCCAGTTGGTTCACCCAGACCAGACTGGCTTTATGCCAGGCCGTTCAAATAGAGGAGACTATTTTAATTTGCAGGTACCCCATGATAACACAGGTACAAGAATAGCAGTAGCCTTAGATTCAGAGAAGGCATTCGATTCCATTGAATGGGAATACTTATGGATGGTCCTTAAGAAATTTGGGATAGGGGACCCGTTCATTAAATGGATACAATTGTTATATAAGCATCCTATGGCACAAATCAAGGTTAATGAAGTGATCACACCTCCATTTCAGTTACAGAGGAGCACGTGCCAAGGTTGTCCACTTTCACCGATGCTATTTGCATTGGCGATTAACCCTCTTGCGTTAATGGTTCGGGAAACTCCCCTGATAAAAGGTTTGAGGTATGGGAACATAGTAGAAAAAATATCTTTATATGTGGATGATGGCCTGTTATATTTGGAAGATCCTGGTCCCTCGCTGCAGACAGTCCTTGCGATCTTCAATTCATTTACAAACTTTGCAGGGTTAAGTATTAATTGGTCTAAATCCATTATATTCCCCATAGACCCCGAGATATACCCAGGTCCAATGACAGATACTCGTCTACAAACAGTGTCATCTTTTAAATACCGGGGTATCCAAATCCATTGTGAATCAGACCAATTCATCTCTATGAATATCACACCTATCACTCAAAAACTTAAATTGGCCCTCTCGGTTTGGGGTTCACTGCCACTGACACTGTGTCGGAGGGTAAATTTAATTAAAATGGTGTATTTGCACAAATGTCTCTATGTATTCCATAACAGTCCAATTCCACTACCAAGGGAGGTCTGCAAGGGGATACAATCTTTGATTACTCCTTTTTTGTGGAACAATAAGGTACCACGTGTATCCTCTAAGGCTTTGACTGTGCCTCATGACAGGGGAGGCCTTGGGTTGCCAAACTTCCTTTACTATTATCTGGCATCTCAATTAGCATACATTCATTGGTGGCTTGCACAGGTCCAGGATAATCCAAATGTCATACTTCAGGCTCATTGAGTGGGTTCACTAGAGGCTTTACGAAATTGCCCCTTTAGGAAAGTAAAAGATTACCCAACTCTGCCCCTTGCATGCTGGCACCTTACCAAGCCTGGCAAAGTGCTATGAAATTAGCCGGTATTAAATTCCCTCTCAAGTCCCCATATCTCCCCTTATGGAATAATTCCTTTTTGCAACATTTCTACGAGGCCAAAGCAGTCGAATACTGGGCCCCCAAGAAGCTTAAGTATTTAGGGGACTTAATATCTGAGGACCTATTTGTGGACAAAGCCAAGTTAGAACAGAACCTAGCCATCCCTACGATTCCCATGTTTCGGTATCTCCAATTAAGACA
Source organism: Xenopus laevis (assembly GCF_017654675.1). Taxonomy (NCBI): domain Eukaryota; kingdom Metazoa; phylum Chordata; class Amphibia; order Anura; family Pipidae; genus Xenopus; species Xenopus laevis. The sequence goes on along the minus strand of NC_054384.1, from coordinate 52,190,419 downwards.
TATGTTTCACTCCCAATTCAGTGCTATAATAGGTAATTTATCGGAACCGGCAATACTCTCCTATTAACGTCAGCCTCACCCTCCTAAGGTGACTTCATATTTATATGTTAACGTTCTGCTTACAATACCCTCTCAGTTTGTAAAAGCATACAGCACATGGAGAGTGGATCTTCCAAGCCTTACTAGTGACCAATGGGATGAAGCGACAGAACAGTTATACAGTTGTTTGATTTCAGCCAGGAATAAACAAATTCAGCATAAGTTTTTGTTACTTACCTACCTCACTCCTAACAAATTAGTCCGTATGGGCAGGTTGGCGGAACCAAGATGCCCAAAATGTCATATAATTGATGGCTCTTTCTGGCATATGGTATGGGCCTGTCCGAAAATAGTTATATATTGGAAGGAAATATGTATGTATATCTCAAAAGCCCTTGAGATGCCTAATGTATATACTCCTGAATGTTGCCTTTTAGGGATAGTTGAGGATCTTCTTCCTGCAGCTCATACTAGACTAACAGTGAGAACATTGCTATTCTATGCTAAAAAGGTATTGGTGATGCATTGGATCTCCCCGGAATCTCCGGTTGGGAAAGAGTGGATAAATTATGTTAATAGCATGCTTCCGTTAATTAAACTCACTTATGAAGCACAGGGATGTCCATTTAAATTTTAGAAGGTGTGGGAAATGTGGTGTGATATTCACCTGGACGCTACTCTGCATTGATGTACTGCAATTTAATGTATTTTTGATATTGTGCTATTGAAGAAGTGATGATATTGTACCGTCTTTTTCTTGACTTATTCCCCCTCCCCTTTTTCTTATCCCATTTTTTGTTGAAACTCAATAAAAAAGGAAACTTGTTAAAAAAAAAGAAACTGTTCTAACCCAATGTCTCTGTTTATGAGCTCTTATTATCAGTTACTGTTCTGTAAATGCACAGGACAGCAGGAATTAAATTGATTACTACTGCAGACCCACTAATGATTTCATCTTCCTGATTCTAGTGAAAACTTTATAACAACTCACTCGTCTCAACCCTTCCCTCCTTCAGTTTTTTCTTCTCTTTTGGCCTTTCATTGTTCCACGTGAACAGTCCAATTTTTACTATTAATTATTACATTGAAAATGAATTATTATTACATTTATTTACAAAATGCCAACACATTCCACAGCATGGTACATAAGTATTTTAATTAATAAGTTTGTATGCATGTATAAAGTTTTTTATTTATAAAGCGCTGTAAAGATACTGTAATGAACTGTAATGAAGTCACAGAGAAGCTGATGATCCACTTTGCAAAAGTAAGTTTGAAGAGTATTGGAATGATGAATTGATGTTAAAAAACATAAACATTGAAGTGAGCTAAGTAGAGAATTAGTAGAAAGAAAGATGGTTAAGCGGTTAGGGAGTTGAGACAGTGGGAAATAAACAAATCATTAAGGGGAACTCCGGACAAACATAACTTGACCTTTTTAAAAAGTAAACATGATTTCAAGCAACTTTGCAATATAATCAAAAAATATTAGGGATGCACCGAAGTTTGGGATTTGGCCGAATCCTTTGTGACATATTCGGCTGAATACCGAACCAAATCCTAATTTGCATATGCAAAATAAGGATCGGAAAGGAAAAAGTGTGAACATTTTTTTTCACTTCCTTGTTTTGTGCTAAAAAGTCACATGATTTCCCTCCCCGGTCCTAATTTACATATCCAAATTAGGATTCAGATTTTGTTCGGCCAGACAAAGATTAAGCAGAATCCAATTCCTGCTGAAAAAGGCCGAATCCTGAAACAATTCCAGGATTCGGTGCATCCCGAAAAAACATGCACTTTTCATGATTTTTAATAGTTTGAAACAGTTCCCTAAGCATAGCCCCCTGCTCTCCTTCTGAGCTGTCTGACTACTTTTCTGAGCTGACTGACTACTGTTACTTTGTATCAGCAGCCATCTGTCCTTAGCCTGCATCCTCCAAACCCCACAATTCCCTGCACAGGCGATTTCAGATAAGAAATGGAACAGTGCAATGCATTGTGGGTTATGTAGTTCCTGCATGCTGTCTGTAAGCTGTGGAGAAGTTGTAACAATTTGTAACATCAGTGTTTAGTCCCCCCTTCCCTGCCAGGATTTTAAATGATGCAGAATGAGAAGAACTGTTAAACAGCTGGATTTCAGCATAGAACTGCCATTTATTCATACTTTTTGAAGAAATAGGTAAAATATACATTTAGAAGAGGTACTGAAGTTTCTTTAAACATGAATATGGGTTTCATGTTTAATACGCAAAAACTTCTATTATACAGCTTTTTATGTGTGGGTGGCAGGTTACCTATTATGCTGGCATGGAATATTTCTAAAACTTCTGACAGAGCTCCAGTTGGGTGCTGCAGTGGTTTCATGGATTCAGAGTTGAGTGCCCATATTTTAGCCTTAGGATACATAACAAGTTATGTATTAAATAGCATTTTAAGGTAATAATGTGTTTAAAAATAACAATACGTTTGTAGACTTACAGAGCATTTACTTTATAGATGGGGTCAGCGTCACCCATTTGAAAGTTGGAAAGGAGGAAAAGGCAAATTATTATAAAACTGTAAAAATATAAATAATGATAACCCAATGGAAAGGTTGCTTAGAATTGGTCATTCTATTACATACTAAAAGTTTACTTAAAGGTGAACCACCCCTTTAAGAGGGGCTTGGCTGATTTCATGGACAAGCATAATATCCAACGCTATTGTGATACTAAATTACTAACTAAAAATAGTTAGATATAGATATATATAAGTGTACAGATGGGTCAGTGTCACTATGTATATGAATGGATGCTGCGTTTCATTTGAAGGGGCTGACCCGATTTAACTATGCAACTATGTAGTTTCCTGTATTTGACAATGTGCCCGGCCTCTGGTCCACCATAAGTACAGACTCTGTTCCACCATAAGTACAGACTGTGTTTGACACACATTTAAGGTGTGCTCATAGGCAGCATGCCTTGAACACATTTCAGAAGCCAAATATGTGTATGAAGCCTTAGGGTGTTAAGAGCAGGTCATTTTTTGGGGGTCAATAATCACATCAATAAGGTAGTCCCCATGAAATGAATCTAAATTAGGCAAAAATTACTGTCAACAAAAGCCCTACTCATCAAACTAATATTTTAAAAGGGGCTAAACAACCCTTTTTTATCATGCACAATTTGTAATGCAGGTTACGTAGCAAAACCCCACAATGATGTTGGAATAAAACACTGAATTGTGGGTAGCTGTTTCAGCACACTGCATACCTTTAAGGTGAGAACATACAGACAGAAAACAGAGCCCATTTGAAACTATTTTAAAATTAGAAGGACATTATCAGTCACCCCAGAGTTCCATGCCCTGAATAAAAGTAATTGGACAGTGACATTGTGGCTTATATGGACATGGAACACCTTGGTGACTTCGAATATCCTAATATTTTACAATAGGAAGGATTATATGCCTCCCTATTATATCTTCATTTTTGCATTTACTGTACTGTCACTATGCTGACACCTAGTGTTCATATCTAAAATAGTTTCAATAAGAGCAATGAATAAACAAAGTCCACCACGTAAAAATTATAATCTTTCCTATAACAAAAGGTAGGATAACATGATGTTAAAAACAAAAGTATATTGTTCTACTGTTAAAGTCAAATGTAACACACATACTAATATTAACCAGTCCAACCGATATCCATGGTATGAAGAAGTTGCTCAGGATCATCTGTCCAACATAAATATACTAAAACCTTCATAAACCTTTGCACTGCATGATTTTATTGTGACATATATGGCCAGCTTTTTTCTAAGTGTTTAATGAGTCAATTTAATTGTATGTTGTTGAAAGCAATTCAGCAGAATCTGATTAGTCACACCAAGAACAACAATAATCTTTTAACTCCAAGATTGATTGTTTCCACCATTATACTGCAATGACACAAGGACTGAATAGAAAAAGCATAGGTAGAAATAAAAATACAAGCTCTCAAGTAAGGCCCACCAAATTAAAAACAATGTCATTTTAGTGAAAGAATGTGCAGATGAAAAAAAAAAACATTGTTTCAAAGGAAACAAAATCCCATAATATTTTTCAGTGCTCTCAATATATCACTATTTAGGGGAAGTCATTTAAACGAAATACTCTTTCGTCTATATACAATAGCAAAATAATAACTAGCTAACAAACACTAATCAAGGGTTTAACCTTGGCCTCAACTCAACAAGAATCCCAAAGAATTAGGTACAGGTATGGGTATGCATGGGACCTTGGTTTTTCTGTACAAGGGGTTGTTTCATAACATTTTATGTTTAAACAGAAAAACAAGTTAAGAATACACACAAGTATATGCTAATGCAGAGATCAAGAATGATTTAATGAGGAGACAAACGTTTTGGCTAATATACTACACTTGTGTAAATCACAAAGTAAAGTGTTCATACTAACGTGGGGGGGGGCAACAGTGAGCTGGGAAGATTATGTCACAACCTTTTTTGGAGAAAGAATCCACATTGTATAGAGAAAGAATGAACAGCCACCAGAGTGCAGTTATAGAGCATAGTCCTGATGAGCACTGCATGCAGTTTCATTATGAACTTTTTAAATTCCTAATGAAACTGCATTAATATCACACAGATCCCCAAGTTGTTGAAAGGTAGAATTAAAACATTACAATTGTCTAGGTGGACTGTTTTTTAGTTGATATTCACTGGAGGAGTAGCTCCAGGAGGTTTGGAGTTAAACCATAACAAGGAAAGCGCTAGTATGGTTTTTATACATACATAATTTTATGTCTACATCTGGAATAGTATTTATATATAAAATATAGTTATATATAGTAGTATACAGTAGTCACATTTATGGGGGTTATTTACTAAACTCGTTTTTTTTCTGGTCAGAGGTTTAAGCTGGAAAAACTCAACTAAATTTTTTCGGGATTTATTAAACCCTGCAGCTATTAAAAAATCGGGGTTTTCCGGCATCAAATCGCAAGAAAAAAAAAAACCCATATAAGTCGGATTTTTCCCGCATCAATTTTTTTGAGTTAATTTATTGATAAATATGTTGATGAAAGTGATTTTAAGGAAATAGTGAGAATTTTTTGGATTTTAGTAAACAACCTGCTAAGTGTTCTATGTGATATATATGGATATAAAAGAATAGTTCAAATTAAGTGGTTTATTTTATTTTTATGCAAATTACAATTGAAAGGCCAGTGCTGCACCTTGTCCTGTTTCCTTTTAAGTCATCACAGGGTGTAACCTGATTAAAAATAAAATGTACATGTCCTCAAATTCCCATTAAAAAACAGGGGAGGGGGAATTCTACCAACGCTTCAATTAATAGGATCAGGTTCTTCAGCATTCTTTGCCCACATCTTGGTGCCACCTATCATTTTTCAAACTGCATCTGAAGCCATTCTGTTAAACTAAGTTTTAGCACCTATAATTATAGATTATCCTGTGCCAGAATAATGTAATCAACACGTTCAACCTCTCTAAGTTTATACTGTAAGTATTTCATCAGAGTATCTTCGGGGATATTGTCTAGAGCTAATAACCAAATATTTAACCCCTTCTATCTTCATTGCTTAAGCTTACATACTTGTACAGGCATGGGACCTGTTATCCAGAATGCTCGGGACCTGGGGTTTTCTGGATAATGGATCTTTCCGTAATTTGGGTCTTCATGCCTTATGTCTACTAGAAATTAATTTAAACATTAATAAATCCATTAGGCTGGTTTTGCTTCCAATAAGGATTACTTATATCTAAATTGGGATCAAGTACAAACTACTGTTTTATTATTGCAGAGAAAAATGAAATAATTTTAAAAGATTTGGATTATTTGGATAAAATGGAGTCTATGGGAGACAGCCATTCTGTAATTCGAGCTTTCTGGATATTGGGTTTCCGGATAATGGATCCTATACCTGTATTATTAAAAAGCCATCCCATTTATAAAGCAAGGAACGTCGTTGCAAAGCAAAACCTTTTTGGTCTGAACCCGCCCAATCCACATGCTACCACATGGAAGCCTGGCCTGCAGCATAGCTGCTAAACTTCTGAACAAAATAGATCTGCTACAATACAAAATTCAAAAAGGAAAGGTTGTGGGAGCACTCCATGGCTAAATAAAAATATACTAAAATACAATGGAAGTGCTACTGATCTGGCCAAAATTAACTACAGACATTGAGCAAAAGAAGAGAAATTGCTCAATGCACATTCCCTGGTCCCGTCACATAAGTCATCTATGCAGATGCATGTATTTACAAAGACAGGGTTTTTTTTAGTTACAAAATTATGATCATAAGATTGATAAGCCACCATACCACGTCAAAGTAAAACCCATATGGTGGTCCCTAACTATTTACCTCTGGTCATAATAGAAAGCTAATGGCGGGGGAGGACTAAGCCCTATGATTAAAACCATTGCCGGGAGGTTTTAGCATTTGAGTATTATGACCAGATGTAAATAGTTAGGGACCGCCATATGGGCTTTACCATATGATCATAATTTTGTAACTAAAAAAACCCTGTCTTGCATCTGCATAGATTACTTATATGACAGGGGACAATGGAATGTGCATTGATCAATATGACTATGAAGATTTTCCTTCTGCATTGATCAATCTCTCTTCTTTTTCTCTATGTCTGTAGTTAATTTGTCCAGATCAGTAGCACTTCCATTGTACTTTAGTATATTTTGATTTAGCCATAGAGTGCTCCCACAACCTTTCCTTTTTGAATTTTGTATTGTAGCAGATCTATTTTGTTCAGAAGTTTAGCAGCTATGCTGCAGGCCAGGCTTCCATGTGGTACCATTTGGGTTGGGTGGGTTCAGACCATCCACGCAGCTCCATTAGCGGGTGGCAAACCGGAACTGCCGGCTTCCGGGTTCTTTTTTTAAAAAAGCGTGCCTCGATCCCCTCCCCTTTTGTGATGTCATCGGCGAGGCATGTCAGTTACTAGTGATGATGGGGCAACAAAATTTCAACAAGACCCTAACCCGATCTGGTCATACCTGTGCCCAAGCTTACCCCGGCTCACTCCACTCTTTATATACCAGCGCGCTGCCCTGCTGTGACTTCCCAGAAGGGGTTGGAAGGCGGGGCCTGTGCGAGAATATAAAAAGGAGCACAAGGAAATAGAAGTGGGACAGTAGAAGGCCACCACGGCCTGAGAACAGAGTGTGGAAGTCAGCCAAACCTACCCGACCCACGGACTTCAGACCGGACCAGAAATCGCTGCCCACAATCAGTGACCCTACGCCCAGAGCTGCTATAGATGGTGAAAAATTAAACTTTAAACTTCAATATTATGAAAATGGTCACAAATAGAAAATAGAAAGTAATTGGAAAAAGTCTATTTCTGGTGAACTATCTGAAACAAATTGAACTAAAGTGTTAAAAGATGAACCCCTTTAACAAGCACATAAAGTGTAACTTGGACAAACAGATAAACATTGTTTTCAAAGTCTGAGATTTGCTGTCCATTAAATCCTACTTCATCTTTAAAGTTTGCAGTGTATCAAGGTGATATATTTCATAAATGACCAGTAATACTGAATAAAAAAAGGATTTTATATACATTTAGGGGAGGGGTCTATTTATCATACTTTGCAAAACAATTATTGCAAAAAAAAAAGTGTAAAAAGCTGTGTAAAATGAATGTTGAATTTATCAAGATGTATATTTTATTTTACATGACCTGAACTCAGCATTTAAAAGTATTACATTACATTAAACCACATCAGACCTTGAGTAATCATTAAAGTCAATGGGAGAAATTCAAGCATCAATTAAGCTCCAGTGGAATTAATTTCGGGACAAAAAAAACGTGATCAATGGACGCCGTATTTTACCATAGCAATTTCAATGTAGCTGCTTACTTTGAAGCCAACTTTTTATGCAGAGATGGTTAGTCATGTGAAGTGGTATTTGGTCTCTTGTTTTTGATGGAATACACCACTTAGGGGCAGATTTATTAAGGTTTGAATGGTAAATTTAAATTTGTATTGTCAAATTTTATTTTTGTCAAAACTCACAAATTCTAATTTAAAGCACCAACTCGAAAGTAAATTGGAATGTGAGATTTATCATACCTCGACTATGGAAACAGTTGTAATTTGAATATTTGATACCTAAAGCCTGCTGAAATCATTTAACAGTTAATGGCAGAGTTCTGTTGAACCATTTCAATATGTTAATTGCCTTCCTGACATTTGAGGGGGGTTTTTTTCAGCGGGAAAACTCGATTCGAATTTTATTCAAACTTTTGGGTCGGGACTATTCGTTCGAATATTAGACATTTGAGTTTTTTTCAGAAATAACCTCCTATTCGGTTGTGTGTAAAGTCAAAATTCACATAATTTCAAAATTTTAACTTTAATAAATAAACCCCTTAATGTATTGGCAAAATTTGTGTATATACTTTAAAAACTGCTGTACAGCGCTGCATACATGCTTGGTCCTTGAATTTCCCAAGTTATATTTATGTAGATGTACACCAGATGTATATCTACATGTAGATATGTACCAATACACACCAAACTAACCCATTTAATCTTCAATGATATATTTAAGCATAGGACTCTTCTTCCACTTTGTTATATTGCTTCCCTAGTGGAGTATACGTCCAACCTTGTATAACAGCTTCTCTTGGAGGCACACATTACTTCAAATGTGAGTGAGTAGAATAGTGTGAATTGCTTGTTTAAAAGGCACTATATCTAAAAATCTCCTTATATCATACATCCCTTTATATCAGTCTCATCAGTAAAATGCAACTATTGAAAGAAATAACTGAATTTTCAATTACCTTTAGTTGGAATTTATCAGCTATGTGCTAAATAGGATGTTTTTGGGGTTTAAAAATATAAAAGTAACTGAAAAAGTTGAAGATTTTCATTTAGCCAGGTCATGGTATAGCTAGTATAAATAATTCTAAAACAATTGGACTTGCTGAGTAATCATTGAAGACATTTCACTACTCATCCGAGCAGCTTCTTCAATTCAACTGACTGGTGTGGGAAGTCCTCGGCATATAAACTCTTCCACTAATCCAATCACAATGGCAATTGTAACTCTTCAGAGAGGCGACATCTGAAACTCCTAGAGGTGTGATTATGTTGGGTTATGTGTTATAGGATTACCAAGGTATCATGCAACTCTTAGAAACAAGTGTTGCATTAATGTGTAAAGTGTTATGAAAACCGCCGGGGGAAAAGATGTTAGAACAGTATTTTATGTAGCAGACAGGTGGTGTTGAAGGCCCCCGCCTCTGTTTATGGGTGGTTTCTCCACCTTGACATGAATCACCTCTTTCATGCCTTGTTCAAACCAGCGGTCTTCTTTATCCAAGATTTGGACATTGTTGTCTTCAAAGGAGTGTCCCTTGTCTTTTAGATGTAGAAATACAGCTCTGTCTTGCCCTGTAGAGTTCGTCCTCTTATGCTGAGCCATTCGCTTGGTGAGCAGTTGCTTTGTCTCCCCAATATATAGGTCAGTGCACTCCTCACTACACTGGACTACGTATACCACATTGCTTTGTTTCTGTCCACAGTTGCATTTTTTTCTGATGAGACTGGTATCAGCATGTCTACGATGTAAGTAGATTTTTAGCAACTGCGCCTTTCAAACAAGCAATACACACTATTCTGCTCATTCACATTTGCAGTTATGTGCAGTTCCGAGAGAAGCTGTTACACAAGGGCAGATGTATACTCAATATAACAAGGTGGGAGAAGAGTCCTACACTAAATATATTGGCTAAACTGTAGAATTCTAATCATTTAAGATTAAATGGGTTGGTTTGAAACATCACTACACTAGTATGTGGCATCTCTCGCCTTTTGGTCTGACTATCAAGAAAATACGGAGACTGCATTGATTGACTTAAAGACTATAAATAAATATATATATATATATATATATATATATATATATATATATATATATATATATATATATATATATATATATATATATATATACACATAGCTTCATAAATATAACATTAGGAAAGTCCAGTTCTTTTCGATTTACTTATACTAGATATAACTGAAAAAGTTATTTCTACTTAATATTTGGAAAATGAACTGTATAAGGTGTGTGGTAGATGAACTAACCACTCATTGGTTATGTTACAAGATGGAGATACATGTTGCAGCATGATTACGTTAACATTAAGATGATATATAGTACAGGGGGAAAATCAATACAGTAAAACACAATAACCACTCTACTTGCATTGATAAGGCATAAAAACAATTATAAACTGTATAAAAATAATCAGAGATGATGCAAACAACTTTGCACAATAATTATACATCTCAAGTCATCCACCATTATCTAGGCATAGATACACAATTGATAATTTTCTGTACATTACACATCATGCACCTATCTCCATATGGATACATCACACAGGTAGATTTTGGCTACAAATAGGATTAATTTTTTTACCTTTGGGGTATGTTAGACTACATGTAGTATTACAATAACAAATAAAAGTTTTGTTCAAAACATAATTTAGTAATTTAGAGTTTTTACTATATTTGTCCAAAAATGGGTTACAGAGTTGTGAGTCAAAGCCTTAAAGCGAGAGGAGCCCCAGGTATCTAATTCAGATGAGCTTGGTGAACTGCTCAAAATGAGTTGCCCATGCCACAAGCTTCTGCCTGCATCTTAATGTTTAAATTATTAAATGCATTAATGTATTTACATTATTTAAGGCTTATGTGCATTTTTCTCTGATAATTTATCTCAGAGTTTGAATGTCCGCGGCTGTTAATGTCTGCAACTCTTCCTGTCATTATTGATTCTGGAACAAAAAAAAATAAGCCAGAGTTTTAATGCCTTATTTTTAATGTATTAGAGTCTGAATAAGTGCATTCTCTTTTTTTTTTTCTTTTGTAATTTCATAATTTAAGCAGTGCATTTATTAAACTGACAGAGAATGAATTGTGGCTAAGCCTGGCAAAGATCCAGTTTGCTCTAGGAACAAGCCAGCAAAGTAGTAACACAAGGAGTGCATGAATATATAGAAATGTTTCAATGGTCTCATACAACCTGAACCTCTTGTGCAACACATATAGGCAACCTGACTGCGGGCCTCACAAACTGTACTCCGTTTTAGACCCCAGCCCTTAGTGAATATATAATTTTACAGGATTATTTTCCTTACTGATTGTGTAATCATTTCACTAAGCTACAAAGGGTGTCCTGTTAATTCTTTGTTAGACCCAGGCTGGAGACCTAATGTCACGGTTGGCACCCTAAATCCAGAACCAATGCCAAAAAGGACGGATAAACGAAGGACGGATAAACGAAGGGAAAAACGAAGGATATACGAGTACTATTACTAAATGCGATAACCCTACTGCTATCTTGTGAGTTGGCAATTTAGCCAAAGTTGGTGAAGGTGTCCTTTGGGGAAATACATAAGTGTATGTGACACTGGAGGAACCATTAATTTAGAGGAAAAACATTTTAAATATTTACTTTACCTTCTGAACACTGGGTGTCTCAAACAAATCAAAAAATACTACACCATATTTTCCGTTTTTGTTTGTTTCTGCTCTCTCCGTTTGCTTTAGGCGCTGATCCAAAAACATTTATGTTTTGTGTGTAATATTCATCTGTGCAGCTGAGAGACTGAAGGGGAATGGCAGGAGAGAGTTAAAGGATTGCATTGTTCCTAATTATTGTTGTAATTTATTGTTATATGGACCAATAAACCTGGGCCTCAACTTGAGAGAAAGGACCTTAAGTTTGATGTTTTTTATAGATAACCATACAGAGTCTCCAACACGATATTTGGGTGCCTCTCTACGAGACCTATCGGCTGCCTTTTTCTGAGCGGCCGTAGCTGCAGAAAGATAGACGTGCACCCCAGACCAAATTTTGGCAAACTGTTTGACAGAAGAATTGACAAAGGGTACAGGGGACAATGAACCAGAAAAAGCTTTGGGATGTAAACCATTAACAATAAAGAATGGAGATTCACCAGTGGAAGAATGAGTTGCATTATTGTAAGCAAATTCTGCCCAGGGTAATAGTTCAGCGCATGAGGACTGGTTGTCAGACAAAGGCCCGCCATCAGAAATCGCAGGGCCCCATACGACAAAATTTCCTGGGCCCCCTGGGCTGCGCCCACCGCAAGCCCCACCTACAGGTCCGCCCCCCACCACACAGTAAAAAAACAAAAAAATATTGGTGGCTAGGATTCCCACATGTTAATAAAAAATAAAAAGATATTGGTGGTCAGGGCCCCCCATAAAAAAACATTTGTGGCGAGGGCCCCCCATTAAAAAATATTGGTGGCTAGGACCCCACATGAGAAAAAAAATTGGTGGCCAGGCCCCCCCCCCCACATTATAAGAAAATTGGTGGCCAGGGCCCCTTAAACGTCCATGCCTTCTCGAAGTCAGCAGCTCTCAGAAAGATGGGGGGCCCAGTTAATCAAGTAAGTGTAGAGTGGCCAGGCCCCCTTTACCCTCGGGGCCCCCTACAACTCTCCCCCCAAATCCCCCCTGATGGCTGCCCTGGTCAGACACATAACACCTTAGAAATTGTTCGAGGGATTGATTAACCCTTTCAGTTTGACCATTTGTTTGAGGGTGATATGTGGTAGAAAATGACAATTCAATTCCAACCAAAGAGCAGAATGCGCGCCAAAATTTTGAAACAAACTGTACCCCTCTATAAGAAACAATATTGACCGGAAAACCATGTAACTTAAAAATATTAGAAATGGATAACTCAGCCAAGGTTTTGGCAGAAGGGAGGTGTGGGAGGGAAATTAAGTGACTCATTTTGCTGAACCTATCCACCACCACCCAAATCACAGTTTTCCCCTGAGAAGGGGGTAGATCAACAATAAAATCCATCAAAAGATGGGACCAGGGTTTATCAGGAATAGGCAGTGGCCTTAACAATCCCTGCGACAAATTCCTAGAGGATTTTGACCTCTGAAAGACGGAAAGAATTAACAAAATTTTTAACATCTTGCTTAAAGGAAGGCCACCAAACATTGTGAGACAAAAGGGACACAGTCTTAGAGATGGCAGGATGTCCCACCATTTTGGAATTGTGGGCTTCACCCAGAACCTGTTCCCTAAAATCCTCAGGTACAAATAACCTCCCAGGGGGAGTTTCTACAGGGGCAGAAGATTGAACTGAGGATAATAGTGTGGCAAGGTCTGATCCCAGAGCTGCCACAATTAATTCACTTGGATTGATGGGAATGCACTCACTAGATTTAGAAGAGTTGGATTCAAAACTTCTAGAGAGTGCATCCGCCTTAGTGTTTTTGGAACCAGGCCTAAATGTAAGAGAAAAATTAAACCAGGTAAAAAACAAAGCCCATCTGGCCTGCCTAGGATTTTATCGCCTAGCAGACTCAATATACAGCAGGTTTTTATGGTCAGTAAAAACCATTATCATATGCTTAGCCCCTCCAACAGGTGTCGCATTCCTCAAAGGCCCAATTGATAGCCAACAATTCTCTATTTCCAATGTCATAATTAGCCATAGCAGGTGAATTTTTTTTATAGAAGAACGCACAAGGGTGCATGTTGTTGGATATTGGATGCCTTTGGGAAAGGACTGCCCCAACCTCTGAGGCATCTACCTCGACAATGAAAGGAAGAGTGGTGTCAGGGTGACGAAGAGTAGGGGCAGACACAAATTCTTTTTTGAGGAATTCAAACACTTGAATAGCCTCTGGGGGCCACATGCTCGGATCTGCACCTTTCTTTGTTAGATCAGTAATAGGAGCCACTATCAGGGAGAAGTATTTAATGAATTGACGATAATAGTTGGCGAAACCTAAGCACCTTTGGGTTGCACGCAAAAAAAGGTTGGGCCCAGTCCAGTACAGCTTTAACTTTCCCAGGATCCATTTCCAGACCCTTACTGGAGATATTGAACCCCAAAAATTGAACAGAAGAAACCTCAAAGGTACACTTCTCAAGTTTCGTGAATAGGTTATTTTTTCTTAACCTGAGTAACACTTCCCGAACATGTTTTTGATGGTCACTCAGATTAGAGGAAAAAAATAGAATGTCGTCAAGATAGACCACTACGAATAACCCCAGCAAGTCCCGGAAGATGTCATTGACAAATTCCTGGAACACTACGGGGGCGTTACAAAGACCAAATGGCATTACCAGATATTCGTAATGGCCGTCCCTGGTGTTAAAGGCCGTTTTCCACTCATCCACCTCCCTGATACGGATGAGGTTATAAGCACCTCTAAGATCAAGCTTGGAATAAATATTGGCATTTTTAACCTGATCAAATAATTCAGAAATCAGAGGAAGGGGGTAACGTTTTTTTTATGGTGATCTTGTTAAGACCTCTGTAGTCTATACAAGAACGAAGTCCACCATTCTTTTTACCTACAAAAAAGAAACCCACACTGGGGAACTAGAGGGTCTGATGAATACTCTTTCAAGGTTTTCCTTGCTCTCTCATTGCCTGGGCTTCAGGCAAGGAGAGAGGGTAAGTTCTACCACGAGGGGGAGTAGACCCAGGGATGAGGTCGATAGGACAGTCATACTGCCTTTTTGGGGGTAAGGTCTCTGCGGCTTTTTTGGAAAAAACATCTGCATATTCCGCAGGTAAACCCTCTAGTGAGGTAACTGCCACCACCTGAGGAATACAAGAACCTTCACATTTTAAATCCCATAGAAGAATCTCCCCAGTTACCCAGTCAATATGTGGGTTATGAGCCAAGGTAACCCCAATATTAGAGGAGAAGAAGCACCCTCAATAATATAAAAGGCTAACTACTCACAATGCAGATTGTATGAGCACATGGGTAAGACCTCAGCCTTCTTGGTTACCAGACCTGACCCTAAGTGTTTTTTGTCAACCGCTAATATTCTCATAGGAGGATTTAAAGAGGTTAAAGGAATATTAAACCTTACTGCGAAGGTAGCATCCAAAAAATTCCCTTCCGCCCCAGAATCCACAAAAGCGGAAACTTTGACAGAGCCCGTAGGCCAGGTCAACTTAACCGGTATCATAATCCTAGAGGAAGAATGGGGAGAGGAAACTTATTGACCCAAATGGAGCTCCCCTTCTCCATTTAGGCTTGAATGTTTCCCGGCCTCTTAGGACATTGATTGAGAAAATGACCCTTTTCCCCACAGTAAATGCATAACCCCTGAGATCGCCTGCGAGCCTTTTCCTCAGGAGTTAGATGGGATATGCCCAATTGCATGGGTTCCTCCTGAGGTAGAGGCACACATTGGTAGGAGGTTTGACATTGGTAACCACATTAGAAAAAGAAGATTTAACAATTGTAAGACCAGTATGAAAGGAAGCACCCCTCTCACCCCTGTCTTCTATCTACCTGGATAGCAAGAGGCATCCAAATTGGTAAATAGAGGGTAATTCACCAAGCTGTCTTTAACAGAATCAGAGAGCCCTATCCAGAACTGGCTATGAAGAGCTGTGTCGTTCCAACCAGTTTCTACAGCCCACCGGGGGAACTCAGTGCAATACACCTCCACATCCCGTTTTCCCTGGCGTAATTTATGAATCACGGAATTGGCAGATGATGCAAGATCCGGGTCATCATAGAGTATCGCCGTGCTGTTAAAGAAGGTTTCAAGGGAAAAACAGGCAGGATCAGAGGAGGGTAATCTTAGGGCCAAATCTGGGGATCACCCTGTAACAGGGTCATTACAAATCTTACTTTTTCCTCACCAGTGGCAAAGGATTGCGGGAAAAAGCTAAGATACAATTTACATGCCTCCTGGAAGACAAAGAATTTAGATCTATCCCCATTAAATTTCTCGGGGACACAATTTTGGGTTCATGGGTTTTAGGGACGTTACCCATCATGACAGAAGAACCCACAGGAACGGCCACAGGAGGGGTGACTACTGGACTTGGAGACTGTAAGGAAGTATTCAGTCAACGGGTCAGATAATGGAAACCTTGCATTAGGTAGTCCTGCTTCCGCACATGATCTTCCAAGCGCTGTAGCAGAGTTGTTAGGAGCGCTTCAGGGGTGGAAGGAGCAGTGGCATGACCTTCTTCGTCCATGGCCCTTTATAATAGTTACATAGTTAGTTAGTTAAATTGGGTTGAAAAAATACAAAGTCCATCAAGTTCAACCCCTCCAAATGAAAACCCAGCATCCATACACACACCCCTCCCTAATTTTAATAAAATTCTATATACCCATACCTTTACTAACTATAGAGCATAGTATCACAATAGCCTTTGATATTATGTCTGTCCAAAAAATCATCCAAGCCATTCTTAAAGGCATTAACTGAATCAGCCATCACAACATCACCTGGCAGTGCATTCCACAACCTCACTGTCCTGACTGTGAAGAACCCCCTACGTTGGTTCAAATGAAAGTTCTTTTCTTCTAGTCTAAAGGGGTGGCCTCTGGTACGGTGATCCACTTTATGGGTAAAAAGGTCCCCTGCTATTTGTCTATAATGTCCTCTAATGTACTTGTAAAGTGTAATCATGTCCCCTCGCAAGCGCCTTTTTTCCAGAGAAAACAACCCCAACCTTGACAGTCTACCCTCATAATTTGTCTTCCGTCCCTCTAACCAATTTAGTTGCAC
Organism: Xenopus laevis; assembly: GCF_017654675.1. Taxonomy (NCBI): domain Eukaryota; kingdom Metazoa; phylum Chordata; class Amphibia; order Anura; family Pipidae; genus Xenopus; species Xenopus laevis. The sequence goes on along the minus strand of NC_054384.1, from coordinate 52,173,790 downwards.
TTCTCTGCAATCTCTCCAGCTCATTTATATCCCTCTTAAGGACTGGAGTCCAAAACTGCACTGCATACTCCAGATGAGGCCTTACCAGGGACCTATAAAGAGGCATAATTATGTTTTCATCCCTTGAGTTAATGACCTTTTTTATGCAAGACAGAACTTTATTTGCTTTAGCAGCCACAGAATAACACTGCCCAGAATTAGACAATGTGTTATCTACAAAGACCCCTAGATCCTTCTCATTTAAGGAAACTCCCAACACACTGCCATTTAGTGTATAACTTGCATTTATATTATTTTTGCCAAAGTGCATAACCTTGCATTTATCAACATTGAACCTCATTTTCCAGTTTGCTGCCCAGTTTTCCAGTTTAGACAAATCACTCTGCAAAGTGGCAGCATCCTGCATGGAACCTATAGTTCTGCACAATTTAGTATCATCTGCAAAAACAGAAACAGTACTTTCAATGCCCACCTCCAGGTCATTAATAAACAAGTTGAAAAGCAAGGGACCTAGTACAGAGCCCTGCGGTACTCCACTAACAACACTGGTCCAATTAGAAAATGTTCCATTTACCACCACTCTTTGTAGTCTATCTTTTAGCCAGTTCTCTATACACGTACAAATACTATGTTCCAGGCCAACATTCCTTAATTTAACCAGTAACCTTTTGTGTGGCACTGTATCAAATGCTTTAGCAAAGTCTAAGTAAATCACATCCACTGCCATCCCAGAATCGAGGTCTCTACTTACATTCTCATAAAAAGAAACTAAGTTAGTCTGGAAAGATCTATTACGCATAAAACCATGCTGGCACAAACTCATAGTATTATGATTTGCTATGAAGTCCAGTATCTTATCCTTTATAAACCCTTCGAAAAGCTTTCCTACCACTGACGCCAGACTAAACGGCCTATAGTTTTGAGGTTCATCAACCAGCTGACCCACCTCTGATAGTAAGGGTCCCACCGCTTCCTGCTTCATTTTTTTACTAATGTCACGGTTGGCACCCTAAATCCAGAAACGATGCCAAATACCCTGGTCTCGGCTCATGCTTCTGCCTGTAGCAGCCGGCTTTGGCCTTGGGAGGAGCCCTCAGCTACTCAGATGCCGCCAGGTCTTATAACGAGAGGTGCAAGGCGAAGGGTTCTGGACAGGAAAAGGGGCACAACTGAATACAAAGTCTTTGGGCAGAAGGTCACGGTACAAGGCGTTAGACAGAATCTTAGTCAGATCAGGCCGGGTCGGGGCAGGCAGAGTATAAACAAAGTCAGGCAGGCAAGGGTCAAACAAGGAAGTCAATCAGAGGGATTAGCAGAAGAGGTAGTCGGATTTCAGGCAGGGGTCAGGATCCAGAAGTCAGAATAGTCAAAAAACGAGGCAGGGGTCACAACAGGAATCAACCCTCAGAAGCACCAGGAACAAACTCCTATAACAGGCAATGTGAAGAAATGCTTTGTGGCTTTAAATACTTTTAAATTTCGCAACACTGCGCACCGACGTCACACGCCAGCGCGCATGCACAAATAAACCAGGAAGCGGCGCGCCATGCGCGCTTTAACTATTACACTTTTGCGCCCCAGAGGAGCGGTAGCGTGGCGGCCGTCCCCGCGAAGGAGGCTGCAGGCGTCACTGCAGACCTCCACTAGACCACCAGGGTGAGTTATCACACCTATGCAGGGGTTAGACTGTTAGCAGCACCCAGGAGTATATCCTCATTCATGTAAAGGCAATACAGTTAGGAACTCTTAGTTAGAGAGAAAAAGAAAATGGGGCATAAACTGTAGGTAAAGGCAATTATAAATGAAAAGGCATACCTCCCAACATTTTGGAAATAGAAAGAGGGACAAAAAGATTTGGTGCATGGAACGCATCAACATTTTTTTGACCATGCCAATTTTTGTGGACACAACCCCTAATTATTTTACAAAATCTGGCAGGTTATGAAAGTTTGAACACATTTTTGTGGTTTTTAGGCGTTATTACAGTTTTGCTAATGAAAGTGAATTGCCATTTAAGCTGCAAGTCACAGTTTCCCCAAGAGACGTGCTTATCTTAAATTGTTACAATTATTTCTTGCTTATCTGAAAGGGGTTGTTCAGTTTCGAGTTAACGTTTAATATGATGTAGAGAAGGATATTGGGAGACAAGTTACAACTGGTTTTCATTTTTTGTTTGTGGTTTTTGCGTTATTTAGCAGCTCTCCGGTTTGTAATTTCAGCCATATAGTTGCCAGGGTCCAAATTACCCTAGCAACCATTGATTGATTTAAATAAGTGATTCGAATATGAATAGTGAGGACCTGAATAGAAAGATGAATAATAAAAAGAAGCAACAACAATACATTTGTAGGTTTACAGAGCATGTGTTTTTAGATTTAGATGGTAAAAGTGCAAGATCATCAGAATAAAGGCTATCAGATCAGACTATATAATGCTTTTTTTCACTCTGCATCAAACAGGAACTTTTATCTCTTATGTAGTATTTGATCAGGTCTGGTAACCTAGAATACCCTAGGCAGGAAGTCCTGGATTCCTTGAGAGTGCAGGAGGTCTGCAAGTATACAGATAAAGTGTGGATGTATTCCCTCCTTCCCACCAATGATGGGAATGCCATTTTCCCCTTACCCATCTAATCCCCATCCAGAATGACACCCTAGGTTATGGGGACCCCGGGTCAGAAAGTAAATTAACACATTGCAGGTGCTAGGTTGCATTCTGCCCAACCTGATCATACAGGTATCCAGTACAGAGTGCAAGCCAATTGGACACCAGATTGTATTTCTTACTGTCATTCATTGGTTTGGCTAGAATGGTTTTCTTTGGCAGTAGAGGTGGGTGTAAACGGTTTATTCCTGTTAACAGTAGAATTACATTTTTGTGCCGAACAGGAGATTCAACAAACCATCTGAGGAACCATCTGAATTCTGTTATCTATAGTTAGTACTGACTTTGACTAAAATGTGTCCAATGCATTAAAGCTGAAGCAGAGATTGTTGCAATGTTGCTCTCGTGCATAAGTGTTGCTGATTTGGAGAAAAAAGCCATAACACCTTCCCTTCAGGATCTTGCTCCTAACCAATTGTTCATGAATCCTGTGCCCTTAATAGCAAAGCCAGATTGAACTGCAGTGGTCAGTATGTTTTTTTTTATTTCTATAGTCATCTAGGTTTCGGTTTCGGGTTATGATCATACTTGAGACTGAACAAAGTCAAAGTTAACTCCTGTTGATCTACTTGATAAAAGCCTGTGATGATACATTGGGGTGATTATCATTTACAAAAATGCATCTGCTTTTTGGTACACATTGTTCTATTGTAACTGGGTGGTATGTAGCTAATACTGAATTGTGCTATATGATGACTGCTGTATATTGTTATCTGTATTAACTTATTATGCAAGTTAAATGCTACTTTTTGAGTATACCACCTTAATCGGGGGTTTTATGTTTTCAGTGTGCAGAGTTTATGATTTATAAAGTTATGAGATTGTCTACTGAGAGTGATGGTTCTGAAATTTAGCACATTGATGTTATTTTTGCTATTTTAGTAGGTATTGTCCTGCATTTAGGTGCCCTGCATTTATTGTAATTGTAATTAGAAGGTGTGCAACCAAAAACCTACAGGCAAAGGTAAAGCCATAGCTATATTGACACCGAAATACATAGAAACAGTGCCATAGCCTTTTAATTTCTACCTCCATTTCAGGCAGTAGGTCCCAAGTTGTTGAGCTGCCCCCTTAAAGAGAAACTGACATCAGAAAATAGTTTTTTTTTATCATCCATAACATTGTCTTTGAATGATATTTATAATTTTGCCATAAAAGTATTTGCTTAATGCTTTTACATGACCTTTCTTACTACCCTGTCCCTGCCATATTTGTGCAGCAGTAGTCCGTTAGCATTAGAAACTTTAACTGACAGGTAAGAAGGGACAGTCAGGTTGGCAAAACAGTCAGGTTTAGAAATTTCAAGTGACTATTACTTACAAAAGCATAAGCGATCAACATGACCTATAGGTAACTCTTAATGTAGATTAATATTTTGAAAATAACATTTTTAGTGTCAGTATCACTTTAAGAGGAAGTAGATCGGTGATGGGGTGAGGCTAACCACAAAGGTGAGTTAGAGTAAGATTTGGGGACAATTCATATTTATGCTCCTAGATAGCCCAGCTGAGGGTCATTTAAGCTGAGCTGTGCAGTATACTTTTTTGATGTCCTAGACTCTTGTAACTATGGTAATGCTAATACACAGATGTTTGTAAAATCTGTAATCTTGTTACAGGATGAGCTAAGGAGGGCTCAGAAATATACACCTCTAAGGTATAGCTAAATATGTCCAACAACCACTGTTGTTAGGCATGCTAATGCAAGTAATAACTGAAAGAAAAAAAAAAAAAAAAAAAGAGTCTCGGCTGATATCATTAACTTCAAATGTATAGCAAATAATGTACACGATATAGGCAGCTTGCCTCTAAAAAAAATAATTCAACAGGTTTGCCAGCATATTCATGAAACTGGGCACTACAAATGCAATTTGAAATAAAGTTGGCCCTCACAAAGATAAGATGATTTCTCTGCTGGTATGTGTTCTGCTCATCAACTAACAAGGCCTGTTGCTTTGCAGGTGCATAACTTGTAAAGCTACTGCTTTACAAGTGGCACAATTACAAATTATCCTGTACTAACAAAGACCGCAGGTACCAAAAAAAATGGTTCAAAAACATTTACTTCAAAGGCAGCATATAATATTTACTAATTTAATTCTGGGAATATTTAGTTGAGTATAAAATACAGTAAATGTAGCTTTAACAGAAAATCTAAAATAATTACAGTAGCAGTTATGAAAGCTTAAATAATACAAAAAGTCTGGTTAAGATGTTGATATATACCAGGTAATGCACTGCAATATTTCGGACACAAAGATTTCTCAAATAGTTTCACTTTAGTCATATTTCCTTTTCTGGTGACTAGGTTTCTGTAGAAAATGTAGTGTATTTTAGGAGCAAGTTGACAAAAAGACAAAAGAAGCAAACACTGCCAGCTTTTTTGCTTCTGTAAAGGCTGACTGTGCCATTTCTGATGTTAATATTGTGCTGTTTTGATTCTCATTACCATTCCTTAATGGTTCTTGTTCATATCAGCCTGTAATGTTAAATAATTAGTTCTGTAGTGAGAATATAACTGCGCAGTGGGAATCTCCCAATTTAAACAAATAACACACACAGCATGGGGCAAGCAATGAATTAGTATTAATATCTAGCTAGATATATCCCATTGCCTGTAATGCTGAGTTACACATCCTACTTCTTTGGGTTATTTACTTCAAGCAGGCAGGCCCTTTAGTCTATGGAAATAAGGAGCTACTTTGGCTACTCCTTAAAATTATTTAAAAGTAAAACATGTTTCATACACTTCTTTCTATTCAGTCCCTCTCCTATTCATCTTCCAGTCTCTTATTCAAATCAATGCATGGTTGCTAGGGTAATTTGCACATTTTGCTGAAATTGCAAATTGGAGAGCTGCTGAATAAAAAGCTAAATAGCTCAAAAAACTGAAAAAATAAAAAATGAAAACCAATTGCAAATTGTCTCAGAATATTGTGATACTAAAAGTTTATTTAAAAGTGGACAACCACAATAATCCTTATTGGAAATAAAACCAGCCTATTGGGTTTATTTAATGTTTATATGATTTTATAGTAGACTAGGTATGAAATGTATCCGGAAAACCCCAGGTCCCGAGCACTCTGAATAACAGGCCCTATACCTGTATAGATTTTGTTATTCAGCAAAATTGATCAAGGGTCTGATCACTTTTGCATGGCACTGTAGTTTCATTCTTCAGCTACTACAGACTGTGATATGATTTTTTTTTAATATGTTAAACAATACTAGTAAAAGAACAAGTCAGATCAAACAGTAATGTGTCAAAACATGATTTTATTAAAGCGGACCTGTCATTGACATAAAAAGCTTGCATGATGCACAGCTTGCCTTAATAACAGTGGTTTCAAAATGGCACCTGCCAGTGTAATGTGATTGTGAATTCCAAGGCTAAAAAAATAAAGATTTAAATACAGGTATGGGACATGTGATCCAGAACGCTCGGGACCTGGGCTTTTCCGGATAACGGATCTTTCTGTAATTTGGATCTTTATATATTAAGTTGATGAGAAAATCATGTAAACTTTAACTAAACCCAATAGGCTAGTTTCTGCTTCCAATAAGGATTATTATATCTTAGTTTAGATCAAGTACAGGGTACTACTAAAAGTTGCATTATTTGATTATAACAGGAGTCTATTGTATAATTTGGAGCTTTGGATCCTGTCCTTTATATAGTGTAAGTGAAGTTTATTTTGCCTCACTAACATCATAATATAGGATTTGGAATTATTTCTTAAGGTGACAGGTCCCTTTTCAGCAATATTTTGGAACAGTATGGTGTACAAGATGGTGGTTTAGATGGTGTCCTATCTGAGCCACATTTATTGCTAGAATTTTAGTTCTCAAATTTACCAGGGTTGGCCTGCTACCTCATTTTTATTTATTTCAATTAAGTTGGTAACGAAGGATTCAGGTACAAATTACTGACAGGGGATGATGGGCCTGTTACTGCGGGTGACCAGGCAAAAGTGGGTTAAATTAAAAGGACATCTGAAAAACGCGAGAGAGACGAGATCTGTATGTATGTAGTAATTTATTGAAAAAGGTTATTCTGTCTCCATTTTACAAAAAAGCACAGAGCACTGCATCCGAAAATTTAAAGAACAGCAGTGAAAAAGAAAGAAACATTTGGCGACCATTTGTAGATGCATTCAATACTGTCTCAAATGTTAAACAATATCTAAATAATGTAATATTATTTATGGTGATATTCTTAAGAATGTTATCTTTTCCCGACACATGTTTATAAGTGGAATAAATTCCTGAGGAGTCTGTTGGTTATTGCTATTAATGTTGCTAAATATGAAGCATGGCAGCAGAAATCTAGGTTTTATTAAATGTTAAATGGTATAAAAAATGTTGTGCTATGATTTTACAACAAACATTGTGTTTATTTTATACAATGTTCTTAAGGTCTATCTGTGTGAGCAAAACCAATCATACATATAGAAGCGAACTAAACCCTAGGTCATCCTCAGCCCCCACAACATTCTTTCTGTTCAAAGGTTACTGTGTGTGCCAACCTGCCATAAATCTGCAGAGTTGCATGGCAGAGTTAAAAGTAGGGATGCACTGAATCCACAATTTAGGATTCGGCCGAACCCCCGAATCCTTCACGATTGAACTGAATCCGAACCTAATTTGCATATGCAAATTAGGGGTGGAAAGGGGAAAACATTTTTTACTTCCTTGTTTTGTGACAAAAAGTCGCCTGATTTCCCTCTCCATTCCTAATTTGCATATGCAAATTAGGATTGGTATTTGGTTTGGGCGGGCAGAAGGATTCGGCCGAATATGAATCCTGCTGAAAAAGGCCGAATCCTGGCTGAATCCTGAACCGAATCCTGAATTTGGTGCATCCCTAGTTCTTAGGCGCCATCTTCTGATTCAGGACACAGATTCAATTGCACGTCCTACAAGATCCGTGTTAGTGAACTAGCGGAAGAAGACCCGAAGACTGTTAAAAAAAAACTTTGTTAACTTTGAACTCTGTTCCACAACTGATTTATGTCAGGTCAGCACGCTGGGGGACTTTTGAACAGAGCACATGTAAGTAAGGAGCTTGGAGAAGGGGGCTGACAATGAGCTAAGATTTAGTTCTCCTTTGAGAAATGTTATATACAACATAAGTGTCATTAGGTCAGCAATAAATGTGGCAGCAACTCTTCATAACTATTTTCACCTAAGAATCATGGTTAGTGAACTTCCCACTTCAACATGGAGGTAATCATAAGGAATTGGTTTTTACAAAAGGAATGTTTTTGGATCAACACTTTACAAATGATGACTAATGCATTTAGATTCCTTGTATAAACCACTGGTTCCAAGTATGCCTTATTCATACCTAAGGCTCTGCCTTTGTTCATAGAAGACTGAAGCATCATGCTAGTGCCTGGCTCTACTACTTCTTACTTTGATGCATTTAGATTCCTTTTTTTCACCTATTCTGACAAAAAAAGAGGTTAGACATTTGTGGATGTGTTGGATTTAATATGCAGATGGGTTAACAAAAGCTTGACATAAAACTGAAAATTAAACAAAATATATTTAATAAAAAGTTAAAGTACTGTAAATATTTATGTTTAGCAGGAGCAGATGAAAGGGAAATGGAATTGCACAAATGCTAGTGGGTTTTTAAGGTAATTCACTGCCAAAAGTAACCGCACACACTATTTTCATGCAGTCAGGGAGCTTGCTCCATTTATTGCCCCAGAATTATCAGCATTTCGGGGGGTACGGGTCAACCCTCTCTTCGAAACAGACACAAGTGAAAAACATTTTTTAAGCACACAAAGCTCTACCTACCTGCATAATAATTCAGTGAGGTTGACATCCAAAGTCAGGCTTGGAAAACGCAAGTCCATACATAAAATTCAAAAGTCCATTGTGATACATTCCTTTAATGTTAAATTACAATTTCAGTTCTGAAAGAGTGGTCTACCTTTGAAACATCATTGAGGTTTTTGCTATGTGGGCCAGACAACAAGGGCATTAAAGATTACACTGAATGACCACAATAATGTTGTTATGAACTATAAACCAGAGCTTAAGGAGTAAAATACTAAATAAATAAAATAAGAAAAAGTAGATATTAAAAAGTAGACATTTCTGGCAAAACAGTTCTTTAAACTTAATCATACTTAAGTTCCAAATACTCAAAGTGGTGAAGGTACAAGCAAGTAATGATAAAAAAAACTGGCCCTCCTCAAAAGGGAGGCATATTGGATGTGAAGACTGGATACAGCATCTCCAAAAGGTCATGTTTTTTCTAAGTAAGCCTCGTTCCTTTTCTACGGAGATAAACTTGCTGGTGGGGATAGAAAAAGTAAATGTAAAGCTATCAGCTCCACTGGTTGTGTTTTTGGTTGTTTACTAATATGGGAACAATATATATGTTATAGTGTGAAAAATCTTTCTCTGGTTCAAAAACACTAAAGGAAGTTGGAAATAAAGTTAAAAGTTTTAGTACATTGGACTAATAAGTAAGCACTCACTTGTTCCAAGCCTCACTTTGGATATCAAGCCTCACTATGGAATAATTGAATAATGTACCACTATGGGAATGGGGCGTAGGGCTTTTTATACTTTAAAGTGTTACTGGCACTTGTTTTGTAACCTAACCAAGAGAGTGGTGTGCACCCTGTAACATTGATGCACAGTTGGTCATTACATGACTGCATGAAAACATGGTGTTCAAGTATCTTCTATCGCTGAATGGACTGTGTTGGACGAGTGCAGTGTTGTGGGAAGTATGGCGATAACTCTTTTTAGAAATTCAAAGCAACCGACCAGAAGTAGCATTTAATAATCAGCTACTTCAAAAAAAATATGTTGTTATGGGTTTGCTATGGGTTACTAGATGTGGGCAAACGTAACACTTTTTATTACCAACATACAAGAACAGTATGAACAGGGTAAATTAAAACATATTCTTTTTAAGCTTCAAAAAAATAAAAAAGGACACTAAAAAAGAGGAAACAGGCAACAAATTCAAGATCAGGACCAGCCCCACACAGCACTAAAATATAATGCACAATAGCACAGCCCCCACTGGACTTTAATTAGGAGTGCATAATTGAACAAATAACTCATCCCTAGAAAATTATTTGGCTGCAGTGAGAAATTTCACTGGAGCAGACAGTTCAAGTTCCAAAATGTTTTTTACTTAATCCCAAATTTACACAAGAGATTTGAATGGTCGGAATTTATATGAGTACAAAGAAACATTGTTTTATCCAAATGCTAACAAAAGGCACATGCAGATTTCCAGCAGCACGTCTGCTGTTAAAGTTTGTTCATCTGCACTATATAAATCTTACCAGGTAACATGTTCATTAGAAGTTGATTTGATGAAGTGATATTAAAGTATTAAAAGATCAATGGACAAATAATTAAGAGAAGAATATTCAGTATCAAGTGGTGAAACATGGTCAAAAATGTTATCTCAAGGACTACATAATATATTTCCTAAAGATCTTTCCATACTACTGGGGAAAAATACAAAGTCTTTGACTAACCCAGCTCACAGATTAAGCAGTCATATTTAAATGGCAACAACAAACATAGAGTTAACCAAGCACTGCTGCATTTTTACAATGACAGGAACACGGTAATCCAATTGTATGCACTATGTATCTTACAATTTAATTTCAAGAACAGAATGTAACTGTAAATCTCAAATAGAATATTGCTGCAGTGGTTTTCAACTCTGCTTCATTTTGCCAGCCAACTTCCTGGTTAAACACATTCATAGGGATGTACATCAAAAAATGTTTGCAAGTTTTTCCTTTATTTTAATGACAATTGATGGTGACAACCATTATCTGTGTTACATCACTGCAGCAAATTCAAGGAAAGAGCTGTGCTGATAAAAGTCACACTCTGCATTTATAAATAAGATTTAAAAAGAATCTTCTCATTAAATGTTAAAATCTACTTTGTGTCCAACAAGTGTGGTGTTACCTGTGTCTTATTCTAGATATACCAGACTACACGCCCACCCAAATTTAGCACCCAGGAACTCTTTACATAATACCTGCCATAGAGGGAAGAAGTCTGGGACACTATAGGAACAGGTTAAGAATATAGAGTGCAATCCAATCATAAGTGATACCTCAGCATGCGTTTGCAGGCACCATACTGGGGGAATAAGTGGAATGAAGCAGTTACGCAGCTGTAGAAATGTTTATTTCTACTAATCTGCTGCCCTCTTGTGTTCCAAAATCAGAAACAAAATGTTAGTGAATCAAAAGGCAGATACTATAACTTATCAAAAAAAAGAACAATTGACAGTCAAGTTTTATTCAGACAGAAATTAAAATGTCAATCCAATTACACCTGTACCTTGCTTTGAATCGATTGGTATACAAAAACTGTATAAATAAAGGGCAAAAAAAAAATTATAAAAAAAATTATATATATATATATATATATATATATATATATATATATATATATATATATATATATATATATATATATATATAGATAGATAGATATACACCAAGCAAAAAATGGATCCACACTCTCAGGTCTTAAATAAAAAGTTTTTATATATATATATATATATATATATATATATATATATATATATATATATATATATATATATATATATATATATATATATATAATCATTTCGTTAATAATCTCTATGTTTAAACAATATAACACTTCTACTGCTAAAATCAACATTAAATATAACACTGTTTCAATATACTACTTTTACTGTCGCTTTTCACTTCATTGTCACAGTGTTAAACATTGTTACAAAAAATGAGCACAGTTGATACACAGAGGAGTAGATGGGAACACATTGGCCTTTCTCACCGCCTAAAGAACAAAAGCAGACAGAAAATAGCCAAAGTACAGACCATGTGTCATTAGCCTTAGAGGGTAAAATAGTAAAAACCCAAGTCATTACTACAAACAGCTTCAACATCAAACAACTTAAAGGAATAGTGATACTAAGAACTGGAAGTCTTTTAAATTAATAATGTACTGTTTTCTTGGACTGGTAAAACTGATGTGTTTGCTTTAGAAAGATTACTACAGTTATAAAAGGTATAAACAAGGTGTTGTGTATCCATGAGGGCAGCCATTCAGTCTGAAAAAAGGCATTACATAGTAGTTAACAGAAAATTTCTGTAGAATAACACGCAGCTACAGTGCTTATCTGTTATCTGCTATTTAAACCTGTGCCTTGTTTCCTTTTTCAGTTTTGAATGGATGCCACCATGCACAGCATCTTATTTATACAAACGACAGTAGTCTTTCTGAAGCACAAACACAACTGTTAACAGTGCAAGACAACAGTACATGTTAATTACTTTAAAAGACTTGAATTTTTTGGTGTTACGGTTCCTTTGACTGAAAGCAGTTCCATTGTGAAGTGCTGGCTCTTTCTGAAATCACAGGATGAGTCACAATGCCCTTATTGGTTCAAGAATAAAAATGTAAATGGTAGAATTGATTTTTTGCAATTCACACAGTGTAATTTATCATTAAAAACCCAAACCAATAAAAAAATTATAGAATCACTATAAGTAGGGTACAAACAGGTAAACCTAGGGCACAGGACCTCAATCATAAATAAATAAAAAATATACCCAAAGTTTGTAACAGTTGCTCTCTTTGTTCTTATGTCTTTTTCTCCTGCATTCCTTCATTACCCATTTGTCTGTTTTAATTTTCCCATACTTATGGTTTTTGTTTTTTCTTCACATGGCAGATATTACTTTTCCTTGCTAATCTTTCCTTTGTCTCTTGGCCTGTGCCTCTGTATACTCAACTTTCCTCACTTTTTTTGTCTGGTGTTCTATACATTATTTTTCCCCTCTCTGTATTCCCCATTCTCCTTTCATTTCTCATCTACTCTACTTGTGTCACACTAGTCTCCATCCTCTTCCAATTTTGTTCTTCTATTTACCTTTTATTTGTGCTTGCTTCATCTTTCCCTTGCATTGTTAATTTGTCTGCTTGCTTTCTTCTAGTTTTCCCCTTTTATATGCCCCCTGTTAAAGGAAAACTATACCCATCAAACAATGTAGGTCTCTATAAAAATATATTGCATAAAACAGTTCATATGTAAAACCCTGCTTCATGTAAATAAACCATTTTCATAATAATATATTTGTTTAGTAGTATGTGCCATTGGTTAATCATAAATAGAAAATTGCCATTTTAAAAAAATAATGGCTGCCCCCCTGGCATCGTAGGATTCGCCGTGCACACAAACATACCAAACAAACTATACTTGTTAGGTTACATGAGCCAATTAACAGACAGAGTTCTGTCTTCTGCTCAATCACTTCTTCTTGTTACAGTTAGAGTTGTAGTATTTCTGGTCAGGTGATCTCTGAGGCAGCACAGAGACCCCGCAAAATGGTGGTTCAAGGCAAGAGATGTAAAAGGGCAATATTTACTTAAATATATATTCCAGTTTGATAAGGTTCTTTAATATGCCACTTAATTTGATATAAACTATCTCTTGTTCAAGTATTCATTTTGGGGTATAGTTTTCCTTTAAGCTCAGCTTTATAATTTCCACATAAGGAAAAGTATTGTTCCATTATAAGTTGATCAATGCCTTAACCAGCAAACCCATGCTACAGCTAACACTTTTTTACCTCACAGAATTTAAGGCACGGGTCACATGTACAAAAAAATGCAATAGGCTGAAGTCAAGGTTACCTCTAAGCTCTGAGCTTGTGCATGGACACACACACTGAGACTAGTGCACACAATAAACTGTAGTGCACACAAAAAAATTGTTGCGAGAACACACAATTTTTGACCAGCACACACTGTTTAAACAAAGGTTAAGAAAGTGTTCAAACAAAAAATTTTTGTACACACAGCCAATAAAAGTTAGACAAAACATTGCCTGAAGGGGTGGTTCATCATTAAGTTAGCTTTTAGTATATTATAGAATGGTTAATTCTAAGCAATTTCTTTATTGGTCTTCATTATTTATTTTTTATAGTTTGTTAATTATTTGCCTTTTTCTGCTGGCTCTTTACAGCTATAAAATGGGGGTCACTGCTCTGTCAGACTACAAATTTATTGCTATTGCTACTTCTTATTACTCCTCTTTCTAATCGGGCCCTCTCCTATTCATATTCTAGTCTCTTATTCAAATCAATGCATAGTTGCTAGGACAATTTGGATTTGAAATTGCAAACTGGAGAGCTGCTGAATAAAAAGTTAAATAACTCAAAAATAATAAAAAATTAAACCAGTTGCAAATTGTCTCAGAATATCACTCTCTACATCAAACTAAAAGTTAATTTAAAGGTGAACAACCCAAATCAAATTTAACTGAGCCAGGGGTTTTGCTCACTGCAAAAGGGATGTGCTAGTTAGTACACCAACAAATCTCCAGTATTTCCTTTTTGTTGAGTGCACTTAGATTCCATACCTCATCAGAACAGAAGGTCAAGGTTCCTTCAGACAATTCTGCAGGGTTGGAGAATTAGGGCTTTTCTTTACAAAACTCAAATGCTTTGTTAGTATTCTAGTTACTCAGCCTGTGCTGGACTCTATACCAACCAAACATCACTTTTTCTGTGATTTAGCATTTCTACTGTTGTAGAAGAGGAAGGTTTCAGAGCGGTATTGGGCAGAACAAGAAAATTCTCAGTCACCAATCTTCAGCTGAACAGACCATTCAAGCAGGATTGCCATGGAAAACTGAGGGGGGCACAATAACCTCGCCTGCCCATCACCGGACCTGCCTCTTTTGTGGCAGTCTGTCGCTCCCAATTTGACCAGACCCCTAGCAAGTAGGGGACAGCTCTAGTAAGATTCTCCTTTTCCTTCAAGTGACTATTAATAGGGGTATAAATTAGCGATAGAGGTAAAGAAAGGATGGTGCCTTTCTTGTAAAACGAAATATATTCCAGCGGTGAAGCACCTCCACCTTCTATATAAAATGCCTACTTACAAACCACTGTTGTGGTATTATGCATATAACGAGGCGCCCTTTCTGGTCCCTCCTTCAAGGTTCGCCGCTCATTTACCCTGGCGGGTTTTGCGCATTGAGTCCAATAAAAAGTTTGTATGGGGTTCCCAGGGGTGGTCCTGTCAGCTCACTCCAGACTCCCTCGTGGTGCCTTGCTTCTGGGCTTCAATGCAGTGAGCTGGCTGTGGCAGCACAGGACAGCAGCAGCAGTAGTCTCTCTCCTTACAGTCTCCACCACCAGTGAGTGAACGCCGATGTCACTAAAATTTGCATAAAAACATTTGGCCGGGTTTTCAAAGTCCGACACCTATCAAAACTAGCAGTTTTGATAGGTGTCGGACTTTGAAAACCCGGCCAAATGTTTTTATGCAAATTTTAGTGACATCGGCCTTCACTCACTGGTGGTGGAGACTGCAGTTTTGATAGGTGTCGGACTTTGAAAACCCGGCCAAATGTTTTTATGCAAATTTTAGTGACATCGGCGTTCACTCACTGGTGGTGGAGACTGTAGGGAGAGAGACTACTGCTGCTGCTGTCCTGTGCTGCCACAGCCAGCTCACTGCATTGAAGCCCAGAAGCAAGGTACCATGAGGGAGTCTGGAGTGAGCTGACAGGAAGGAAAAGGAGAATACACCTATTCAACATCTAGTGTATGCACGGGGTGATATCTTATATTATGAACGTATTACGCTATGCTTGTTTTTAATTTCTGTTGCCACAGGCGCTGATCTCTTCCTATAAATACCCCTTTTGGGAGTATATATATGCTTGATTTTGGACTTATATACAGTTGAGAGACTGTGAAGGGGTCGGCAAGAAATAATCTAAGAGACTGACATTTTTTAATTGGCTGCATCTGTAAGCTATATATTGTTTTTATTATAATTCAGCCTAAAAGGGAGAATTGGGGGTGGGTGGCTGACGAATATATTCAAATGGTTAATTCATCTTTTGAGGCACCATCAACAGATTAGTACAATACATATAAATACATTTAAAAGGGGAACACTCCAAAGCTAAGTAAAATATACAACTGCAACTGATCTAGCCAAATTAGCTACAAGCATATAAAAGAAAGAGGATTGATTTCTTGATTGATTGATTAATTTCTTGGGAAGTTTCTCCTGACTGGTCCCAGTCACACGGCTTAATACAACCCTGCCATTAGCTTTTATAAGAGAGATATTGCCAAGACCAAAGCATTGGTTCAACAGGCTTTACCCTGCAGAATAACCCTGCTAATTTACAGAAATATACAAAAAAAAGGGGTTGTGGGAGCAGATCAAGGCTAAGCAAAACATACAGGTACAATTGAAACAGCCTTTGCCTTTAAAATTAGGTTTTGGTCTGGCTTGTAATATTGTGTCAACCAGTAGTGCAGGGAATATAAACGGTCTGAAATATTTTGCTTTTAATAGCAATTCAATTTTCACAAATTAATACAATGAAAAACATAGACAACTTTAAAAATTGATTATATTCAAATTAACAAGTTTAATGAGATTATATGCCTTATTGTACCCATGTTGGGAGTCTACTTGTCGTGTACAAATACTTTATTTGTATGACTAAGACATTAAAAAATTAGTATACATCGAAAAATAAACACCAACACAATTTAAACTTTTAAATTGCAAAGCCTTTATTAAAAAATAACTTACTAAAACTCCACTTCCATCTCTCCTGGCTGCCCTATGTCTGGACTATAACAAACAAGGGAAAGTTGTGCTCACCACTAGTTTTTAAAAACCATTAGGCGGGGGTGCAGCGAGGCTGTGACCACAAAATACATATAGACAATTACAAGTGTCCTCAGCACTCAACCCATTATCAATATATTTAAGACAGAGACATTTTGTGCATACTGCTACTGAAAAATGCCTTACCCTTTAAACAAAACAGGGATTGTTTGTCCATATATTGCAATATATTTAAGCTGGCCAACTATGTCAAAGTCATCCCATATCTGGCCAGTCCTATGCTCAATTTTCATCTGATTCATTAAGAATTCTATAGTTTCATTATACATTTTATAAAAGGGACGAATACATTTTACCTGCAACTTACTAGCTGCATTCAAAGTAAAACTCCCAAACTTGGCTGCCCTTTTATTAGACACCAGTGGGATCACCTGACTATAGTTGGAGAGTGTAATTGTCTATATGTATTTTGTGGTCACAGCCTCGCTGCACCCCCGCCTAATGATTTTAAAAACTAGTGGTGAGCACAACTTTCCCTTGTTTGTTATAGTTCTACAGGAGCAGTGACCAGCTACATGTTGTAGCTCCCACCCTCTCCAACTATAGTCAGGTGATCCCACTGGTGTCTAATAAAAGGGCAGCCAAGTTTGGGAGTTTTACTTTGAAGGCAGCTAGTAAGTTGCAGGTAAAATGTATTCGTCCCTTTTATAAAATGTATAATGAAACTATAGAATTCTTAATGACTCAGATGAAAATTGAGCATAGGACTGGCCAGATATGGGATGACTTTGACGTAGTTGGCCAGCTTAAATATATTGCAATATATGGACAAACAATCCCTGTTTTGTTTAAAGGGTAAGGCATTTTTCAGTAGCAGTATGAACAAAATGTCTCTGTCTTAAATATATTGATAATGGGTTGAGTGCTGAGGACTCTTGTAATTGCCCTTTGTCTGGCACATGTATTGTCAGACTGACACAGCACGAAGCTGCTATGACACTGCTAATAATGGTACGTTCCCAAGTCCCGTCGCAGCAAAAAGTTATAGAAAAGGCAGAGTAACTCGGGCAGTGGCTCGGACCCATAGCACTGGGCTCATATACCGGGTTCCATGTAGGGAGGTGCTGGTCTGGGCTCACACGTGGGCCACGTTCTGCAGCTGATTCAATCCAACCTCACAGAATTAGACGCGTACAGCTTCCTAGCCGCCCCCTTGCGCAGTCCAACTCTTACCTCTGCTTGTTTTCTGGCACCGTTTTCAGGGCTGAGCAGGCTATCCAAGAGCAAGTAGAATTGTTGCTGCTCGGCCGCCAATGCTGCTGCTCCAGAAACAGAGGGAGAGAGAGGGCGCGAGAATGAACACAGGCCGGAAAGCTGCCTGGGAGGACGGGGCCATGTGCTGGATGGTTGCAAACTGCGCGCACTCTGACCTCACGCGGCCAGCGCACCGGAACATTGGAAGATGCTTATTGGCGGGGAAGGTTGGTGGCTGTAGTTGGGATGCTGGCCGTGGCAAAGTTCTAGTGGTTGGGGAAAGTGTGGAGGAGAAGAAGAAGCTGGCTGGCATTCTTGCCGGCAGAGCAGACCGCGCTAGACATAGGGCGGCCTGGAGAGATAGCCAGGGAGAAGGAATCAACTGCTGCAGGATGGATGGTCGCCCTGTCGCCTTTTCTGAAAGGGAGCGGTTGAGTTTCAGTAAGTTATTTTTTAATAAAGACTTTGCAATTTAAAAGTTAATTTGTGTTGGTGTTTATATTTTGATGTATACTAACGATTTTTTTTAAAAAAAAATTTTGATGTTACTGGTCCTTAAAATTATAATTATTAACATGTATATAGTGCAGTAATCATAACAAAACATCAACCTTTATGTTGATCTCTGATAACTTACCAGCTGATCTCTTGGTACTGTCTTTTCATTAATCAGAGGTGGACCACTCTAAAAGGGAGAGAGTAAAGGATATTATCTGTGAACAGACTGCTAATTTTGTCACTTAAAGGGTAAATCCCAAAAATAATTTTTGCCTTGTTAAAGAAAACATGATTATAAGCAACTGTACAATATACATCCATTACAAACTTTTTACGGTTTTTAAGTTATATATTGCTTGCTATTGAAAGCAGTTTGTCTCTTTTTCTGTTCTCTCCCCTGGTGGTTCAGGCTTTTGAAACAATGTAACAGAAGCCAATGGATTGAATGACCTGTCTTGCTGGAGGAGCCAGGCTTTTGCAACATTGTTTAAAAAGTAACAACCAGAAGTTGCTGCTTTCAATAGCAATTACATTTACAAGTAACTTAAAGCACTAACAACTTTTTAAAAGTTCATATTGGAAATTTGCTTATAATTGTGTTTTCTTCTATTAGGCAAAAAATGAGCGGCGCTCAATGGATTAGGCAAGCAGAATTTCGGTAAATTATTTCTTTATAAAGACTTTGCGATTTTAATGTTTAATTTGTCGTGTTGTCTTTTTTTCAATGTATACTAACTAATTTTTTTTTTATGTTACTAGCCCTTTAAAGATGAGCTAACCCTTTAAATAGTCTCCAAGTATACAGAGGTCTTTAACAAAGTTAAATTAACATAATGTTCTGGACATAATCTTCATTTTGGATTTATGAGGAAGCCAATCTTTGAAACAGGGATTAGTAACCTATGGGTCAGGTCACAAACAAGGGTCACTTTGATTTTTTAATAATGTACAATTAACATTAAAAAGAACTGTACACATTAAAAAAGAAACTAAATGTAGATTCTGCTACTTAATTTGGACTCCTTGACAAAATGTCTACATAACAATACTTTAAACAGTGAAACCTTATGAAATTTTGAATTATTAATATTAACCCCATGTAATAACAATAGCCCCATCCACTGAAAAAGTACCTGATGAAATAATATGTATAAACAAAGATTTATTAACAGATATGTCTGTAAAATCTGCTTGACAAGACAGAAAAGGACCACTATCAGTACCCCCAAAAAAATAAAATCCATTAGCCCTATAAATACAGTGAACACAATAATAGGAAACTATTCTAAAGGCTTTTGTACATCCAGCAACATAGTTACATAGTTAAATCAGGTTGAAAAAATACAAAGTCCGTCAAGTCCAACCCCTCCAAATGAAAACCCAGCATCCATACACACACCCCTCCCTACTTTCACACAAATTATATAGTTTTCTTTTAGTCTAAAGGGGTGGCCTCTGGTACGGTGATCCTCTTTATGGGTAAAAAGGTCCCCTGCTATTTGTCTATAACTCTATAATGTCCTCTAATGTACTTGTAAAGTGTAATCATGTCTCCTCGCAAGCACCTTTTTTCCAGAGAAAACAACCCCAACCTTGACAGTCTACGCTCATAATTTAAGTCTTCCACACCTGTAACCAGTTTAGTTGCACGTCTCTGCACTCTCTCAAGCTCATTTATATCCCTCTTAAGAACTTCCTTTGGTGATTTACTAAGGATTATGGCCAATAAGCCTTCAGCATTACTAGGTATTATATACCATAGAACCGTTACGAGATTATAATGTTCATTTATAAGATACAAAAAAAGGGGTGAAGCCATCATGTTTTTAGCAAATTTGATCTCTGCACTTTGCTCCACAGGCATTTGACAGCACTGCATTAATAGAGGGCTAGCTGGTGGGGACAAATCACCCTTCCCACCACCAAATTTAGGCATCATTCTGACCCCTACATTGTAAGCCCTGGCAGGGTGCTAAGGCATTCTGTCCTCAATCCACAATGCAGAGCAGAGCAGAGCAAGGCCCCAGAAACAAGTGCATAGCAAATGAGCACTAATAGGTTCTATTTTGCATCCCATGCATCTGCTCTAGAACTTAGATAAGGGAACGTTGTAAATGACATCTAATGTGCATATGTTTGCAGTATTATGGGGATTATATGCATAGTCATCTGCCTGTGTATTCATGATACCTAAAAATCATGCACATGCATTTCATTAAGATTATTAGAGATAGAGCCAATAAAATATAGAAGTGAGGCTCTACACTGTTCCGTTTGGCACAGTAACCTCTCCCAACAATTACTACTCTGCCTCCCATCAGGTTAGCTAGCAGGATATAAGGGCTCAGAGCAGATGGTTAATGTGTAACATTTGGATGATGACATTAGACTGTAGAGGGGCCCAAAGACTTCTGATGGTGGCCCTAGCTACACACATAAGTACACACTCATATCTTGGTTTCTGCAGCTTCCTATACCCCTCTGTACTACAAACCCCTTACATCAATGCTGTTACAAATATACATTGTACACTCTACAAACATTAGCCAACCTTTGGACTAAACTGCTGGACTACAACTTTCACATTACAAGATAACTGTGTCTTGACACAGCGTCCTGTGTTGCAAAACTATATGACATTTACCAAGTAGTACAGTCATTTATAATAATACAAAAAAAAATGAGTTTGTAACGGAGGCAAATGTCACTATCCTGGAGGAAAATAATTGGAAAACCTTATTAAAAATTGTTTCTAATATATGTAGAAAATCAGTGACACTTAAAATGAGTGGAGTCTAACAAAGTGATACACTGAACTGAAGATAAAAACAGCAGCTAACTAGGCAGGTCGGCAGTTTTCAATTACTTCCAACAAGCATTTCAGTATGTTACTTGCTTAAAACAGAGCACAGGATGAGGCAAAACTACATAGAAACGGAAGTAGAATAAGTGTTGTGTTAAGGGCAAATCATCTACTGATAATAGTTAAGGTCCAATGTTGGGCCATGTGTGCACGGGAAGTTCCGCTGTGGAATAACAGGTGCACTAATCAAACAACGAAGACATTAAGACCCATGTCTCACGCCCTCTCGCACATCTAAAAACGTGAATATGACACAATCAAACACTAATTCCTAGCTTTTAACTAGGAAGACCCGTGCCTTACCTGCCCAGACTGATCAGCCTGATCAGAAGAAGCCATCTTCCCAGACCTCACCAATCAAACACTGGTAATACAGCCGCCGCATCGAGTTTTCACAGGCAGAATTAGCAGATCGCCAATCTACTCGAGTATTTTCTTCGGCTTGTTTGCTCTTGTGATGGAAGTTTGTTTAATTCTAACTAATCTAAGTTATATCATAAAAAAATGTTTCTTCTACATGTGTTTATGGCGCAAAAACTTAAGAACAACAATGCGTATAAGTATATATAAAAGTATATATATATATATATATATATATATATATATATATATATATATATATATATATATATAATGCTTGTGTCATTGATCCCCCTTAAAGAAGAGCTTCTTTCCATACTGAAACAATTCAACCTTGCAATTTGTCAGTAGAGCCTTGCAAACTGATGACATATTGGAATCAGCCAATAAGACTCCGTAAAATCTGTTTGACTGGGGATGCTTAAAGGGATACTGTCATGGGAAAAAAGATTTTTTTCAAAATGAATCAGTTAATAGTGCTGCTCCAGCAGAATTCTGCACTGAAATTAATTTCTCAAAAGAGAAAACAGATTTTTTTATATTCAATTTTGAAATCTGACATGGGGCTAGACATTTTGTCAATTTCCCAGCTGCCCCTGGTCATGTGACTTGTGCCTGCACTTTAGGAGAGAAATGCTTTCTGGCAGGCTGCTGTTTTTCCTTCTCAATGTAACTGAATGTGTCTCAGTGGGACATGGGTTTTTACTATTGAGTGCTGTTCTTAGATCTACCAGGCAGCTGTTATCTTGTGTTAGGGAGCTGTTATCTGGTTACCTTCCCATTGATCTTTTGTTTGGCTGCTGGGGGGGAAAGGGAGGGGGTGATATCACTCCAACTTGCAGTACAGCAGTAAAGAGTGATTGAAGTTTATCAGAGCACAAGTCACATGACTTGGGGCAGCTGGGAAATTGACAAAATGTCTAGCCCCATGTCAGATTTCAAAATTGAATATAAAAAAATCTGTTTGCTCTTTTGAGAAATGGATTTCAGTGCAGAATTCTGCTGGAGCAGCACTATTAACTGATTCATTTTGAAAAAAATCTTTTTTCCCATGACAGTATCCCTTTAAAGGGATACTGTCTTGGGGAAAAAAAAAAATTTTCAAAATGAGGGCAGCTGGGAAATTGACAAAATGTCTAACCCCATGTCAGATTTCAAAATTGAATATAAAAAAATCTGTTTGCTCTTTTGAGAAATGGATTCAGTGCAGAATTCTGCTGGAGTAGCACTATTAACTGATGAGTTTTGAAAAAAACATGTTTTCCGATGACAGGATCCCTTTAAAGGGGAACTCCAGCTTCCAAATCAAAATTTGATAAAGAGACCCACATAACACAGAAACCTCTAATATACCCATCACAGTTACAGGTTTCTTCAAAAGGTGTGAATTAATGCAGTTTTCTATTCTATGCTGAAATCCAGTTCTTCTATTTCTGCATCATTTTAATCCTGGCAGGGAAGGAGGGACTAAAACACTGATATTACAAATTGTCCACAACAACTTCTCCACAGCTTACAGACAGCATGCAGGAACTACATAACCCACAATGCATTGCACTGTGATGTTCCATTCCTTATTGAAACCAAGTATGAAGGGCATTGTGGGGTTTGGAGGATGCACGCTAAGGACAGTTGGCTGCTGATACAAAGTAGCAGTAGTCAGCCACCAGCTCAGCAAAGCAGTCAGACAGATCAGTAGGGGGCTAGGCTTAGGGAACTGTTCCAAACCATTCAAAATCATGAAAAGTCTATATATCTTTTAATTGATGTATATTGTAAAGTTGCTTGAAATTACGTTTACTTTTCAAAAAGCTTGTTATGTTTGTGTGTAGTTCCCCTTTAAATTGATAAACAAGTAAACAATGAAAGCACAAATGAATCTGATTTTATTGCTCTTTATTTCATGTCTTATAGTACAGGATCTGTTATCCGGAAATCTGTTATCCAGAAAGCTCCAAATTACGGAAAGGCCGTCTCCTACAGACTTCATTTTATCCAAATAATCAAAATTTTAAATCAAATCTAATTGATTGCCTTTGTCTCTGTAAGAATAAAACATTACCTTGTACTGGATCCAAACTAAGATATAATTAATACTTACTGGAAGTAAAACCAGCATATTGACTTTATTTAATGTTTACACAATTTTCTAGTAGACTTAAAAGATCCAAATCACTGAAAGATCCATTATCTGGAATGCCAGGTCCCAGGTCCCAAGGATTCTGGATAATAGGTCACTTTCTATTCTGGAGTCCATGGCACCCATTCCAGAATAGATTACCTATTTCTATCCCAGTCGCTAATACCTTTGCTACAATCTACTAACATAAATGCTATAGACATCTCAGACCACGCTCTAATCTCTAAAGTTACCCACACCCCAGCCTTATTCTTATAACTGGAGGTTCCCAGCATATCTGTGTACTAGTGAAGACTTCCAAACTTTCTTAAAAACTAGTTGGGCTAATTACATAGACGATAATATCGACCATTGGGACGATCCACAATTGCTCTGGGCAGCGGCTAAACCTGTATTAAGAGGACAAGTTACCTCATACTTAATCAAACAAAAGAAAGCATATAATGAAAAATATAACTTCTTACAAAAACAATTAACTTCCCATTACACGACTTTCAAAAAAACAAACACACCGGAAGATAAAAATAAATACAAAGAAACGAAGGACCTTTTTGACACTTTATTAATGGAAAAGGCTCACAAATCAATCAGTCACACTACCAACAAATTCTACAGATATGGCAACAAATCAGGGAAATTATTAGCGCAAATAGCTAAAAGACGGGTCCGCAACTCTTACATACAAAAAATTAAAACACCTACTGGATGGACCCATGACACGAAGCAAATTAATGATATAATGGCCAGTCATTTTAGGAAATTTTATGAATCATCCCCCGACGAGCCACAGGATGGTGTAAAATTTCTACAGGAAGCTTATCTCCACAAATTATCAGTTCATGACCGAGAAATTCTAGACGCCCCTGTAACAGAGAATGAAATATCTCATACAATCACACAATTAAAAAATGGGAAAACGCCGGGACCTGATGGCTTTTCGGCTGAATTTTATAAACATCTTTCACCAGTTATCACACCCCTTCTATCCAAACTTTACAATGACACTTTGCAAGGTGCACCCCTCTGGCATGAGGCCAATGTGGCCAGAATAATATTAATTCCCAAAGAAGGCAGGGATTTAACAGACCCAACTTCATATTGACCAATATCATTACTCAATCAAGACCTCAAAATATTGACTAAAATAATGGCAGGTAGGCTACAACAGATATTGCCCTCAATACTTACCGAACACCAAGTAGGATTCATCAAACATTGTCACCCAGTCCAGGCACTCAGGAAAATAATATCAGCTCTCTATTACAGCAACCTAGAAAAAAGAAAACACGGCATGTTAATTAACCTAGATGCCGACAAAGCGTTCAATAGAATATCTCATGCACACTTACGTCGCCTGCTTAAGTTCCAACATTTTGGCATTCAACTCTTTAACCTATATAAAACATTATATTTGATCACCCACAACATTCCTAACAGTAAATAATACTAATTCTAACAGATTTGCTATCAGCAGAGGCACACGTCAAGGTTGCCCGCTATCGCCTGTTTTCTTTAACATAGCGATTGACCCACTGCTAAGACATATATTGAAATGCCAATTACAAGGGATACAAATAGGCCAAACTAATCTCAAAGTGACGGCTTTTGCTGATGACATCCTGCTTTTTGTCAATCGACCGAAAACAGAGATACCCGCTCTCTTACAAATTATACAAAGATTCGGCGAAATAGCAGGATTTTAAATCAACTTAGATAAATCAGAAGCCCTTCAACTACACCATACAGAAAGGACAGATTGGCCCTCACATTTCCCCTTCAAAAAAACTAAACATAACATTACATACCTAGGAATCAAAATCCCTTCACATCATAAAGATCTTTATTCTTTAAATATAAGGAAAATTATTGATGACATACAACAAGAAACGCAACAGTGGAAACATATTAACCTGTCATTTTTAGGCAGAATACATTTCATTAAAATGATTTTATTCCCCAAACTCCCGTTACAAATGTTGCCATACTACATTACACCGACTGATCAAAAACGGTTAAACCACATATTTAGAACCTTCATATGGAATAAAAAGTGTCCACGAATCAGCCTCTTCAAACTGCAACAACCTAAATCACTAGGTGGACTAAATTTTCCTAACATTAAGGCTTACAACGAAGCAGCCCTTCTCCGATATGCGGGTGACTGGATTCTAAATATAAGTTTATATACCATACTTCCCCTAGACCAGTATCAAACAGACAATTACTCGTTAAATTATCTATTACCTATTACACACACCTATACAAAATATACCAATACACATTAAAAACAACCCACTCTTCTTAGATACATACAAAGCATGGCACTCGGTCAGGAAAAAAAAAAATATCTCACAATATTCCTCCCCCTACTTGTCATGGATAGATAACAAAAATTTCCCACAAGGTATACGAAATCCTATCCTTTATCAATGGAGTGTAAACGGTTTACAAAACATACATGACATACTAGACAATACATATTCAGTGTTCTCTCCATGTAAACTAGCAGAAAAATTTCCATTCACCACCACCCATATATACTTAAGTTTACAAATCATTCACTTTGCAAATACCACAATAAAACTCTTAACACACAACGACAGGAACAACTTATTAAACCAACTCTGGAAAACCAACAACAAGAAACTTACGACTTCACACATTTACCAAGTCATCAGACCGCTAATAGATATAGATAATGAAGATAAACCCAATTTCGGTTGGGCTCAAGAGATACCCAATACCACAGATTCCGACATTCTAAAACAACATACTAAAGTCATGACGCTACTTCCGGCAAGTAGATATCAGGAAATGTCACTACAGATTCTTCATAATTCATATCTCACCCCAGTAAGGAGATTTAAGATGGGCAACCTATCCTCAGATGAATGCCTGAAATGCCGCACCTCGGGAGCAGACTTACTGCATACCATATGGTCATGTCCTTTAATTCAATTCTTTTGGAAGGAAGTCACTTCATACGGTGCACAGATGGTTGGGAAACCCCTCCTTCCACACATAGAATGGGCTCTATTCAGCAACACTATATCGTTCACTCAAATCACGAAAACCGACAAACACCTTATGAGTGGACTGGCAGCTGCAGCTAGGAAAACTATACTGCAACAATGGCTACACACTGATCCTCCACCACTGACTCTAGTAAAGCAGAAACTACACCATATTTTTCACATGGACTGGCTAGAAACCTTAATGTATCATGTGATTTCATCTTGTCGCTTTCAATAAAAACAAGTTATATAAAAAAATTTTAAAAAATAATGAAGACCAATTGAAAAGTTGCTTTAAAATGGACATTCTATAACACATCAAAAGTTTACTTTACGGTGAACCACCCCTGATTTTTAAATCAGCATTTTGACTCTTCTAATGCATTATGCATTCTCGTGCACAAGCAATGCAACACCCTAGACCCACTCTGACTTGGAAAAACTATGATTTGCCATTGATTTCACCACCTTAGGGTGGCAGTAACACTTGAAACATCCCCTAATTTTGTGTTCTCTTTCTCTACATTTAGGAGTATTTCCTGGGAAGAACTTTTTGTTAAACTATATACCGATTTTGTCAAGACAACCTAAGCTTTCATTATTAATTTTTTTTTTTGGTAATTCCATTTCTGGAATATAAAGAGACATATATCAGAAATATAATTTCTAAAATTTAAGATATGGAAAGCCTTATGTCCTCCAAGTGCACCAATACCAAATAGGTATAATTTTTTGGAGAGTCCTGACTAGTACAGGTCAAAAATTGTCTACTACAGAAAATTCAAAGCATTGCTCCATATATCAACATGCTTTAGTTTACAAACTGCGATATGCCATAGCCATGTATTTTTGAAAAATACACATTTGGACACACTCGAAATAGTTAAATATGTCTTTTTACTTGAAGCTATCACTGCACATCTTTGTTAATATACAGTAATATTGGAGAATAAAAGGGGATGGATCCATTTTGCTTTGGGGTTCTTTGGCAACCAGAGATACAGGTAATGTACATGTAGAGGAAATAATGGATTCCACTGCTGTTTGAAGACGACCAATAGTAAGAATTTGTCTGACACAAATGGCATACACTTACCAATGATGCCAACCTTAAAGGAGAACTAAAGTCTAACCAAAGAAGTAGGCTAGAAATGTTGTACATTATGTTTTGGGCTTCTATACCAGCCCAATGCAACCACAGACCTTTAGCAGCAAAAAGCTGTGCCTCTGAAGATGCCCCAATAATTTCTCATCTTCTGCTATCAGTTACTGAGTCTAGGGACAGACTAGCGTATACAGTAGGCATAGACTTTAAGGGGCATATTTATCAAGGGTCGAATTTCGAATTGAAAAAACTTCGAAGTTCAGATTCAAAAAGCCCAACCGAAATAAATTTGAAGTTTTAATTTTGGTCGAATAGGCCAGTTTTCAATCAAATAGGTCCCTATTCAGCCGAATTCGAATCAAAGGAATAACGCATTAGATCAAATTCGATTTGAAGTTTTCCCCCAAAAAAACTTTGATTTTTAAAGGTCCACTAATTGACTCAAAATAGGTTCTAGGGGGTCCCCCATAGGCTAACACAGCAATTTGGCAGGTTTTAGATGGCGAATGGTCGAAGTTGAATTTTTAAAGAGATAGAACATTTCGATATTCAAATTTTCTAATTTTTTTCAAATTTGAATAACAAAAATAGCATTCGAAAATTCACCTTGACCTTCAATAAATCTGCCCCTAAATGTCACAATATAAGGCTGATTAGTAATAAATCCTGATAGTTACTACATGGCAGCCCATAAATCAGAGCAAACACCACCAGAATTTAATAATCAGCCTTATAGCATCATCTTATATTACAGGCCAATCTAATTTCTGCTTAAAAATGTGTGAAATCCCTAAGCTCAGTCTCTCAACAGCTGTTCAAAGCCAACTGAGCATGTGAGCGTCCAAGATACTTTACATACCTCCCAACATTTTGGAAGTAAAAAGAGGGACAAAATGTTTTTCCGCACGTAGAACAGTGAAATATTTTGACCACGCCCCTTCAGGTGGCCACACACCCTAATTACTATGTTCATTTTACAAAATTTGGCAGGTTATGAAAGTTTGAAAATATTTCTCCTTATATAAACTGTTTTTTTTGTGTCTCAAAATTGTTATAAAGTATTTTATTTGCACCTGTTCTGTGCTGCTGCTAAAAGCCAATTCAGTGTTCAGTGCAGAGAAAATAGGGACTTTCCAGTACAAATGAGGGACTGCAGGTTGAGTTGTCAAAAGAGGTACTGTCCCTCCGAAAAAGGGACAGTTGGGAGGTATGATCATTCCAAGATGGTGACCCCTTGTGACAAGTTTGAAGTCCTGGATCATTGCTGCTATTGAGAAGATTAAATTTAGGCTGGTGCAATAAGTTCAGTATATAAAATATGCAATTTTTAGCCATATTAATTTTTTTGTGCGCTCAGGTGCCCACACACAAATTTTAAGGCCAATTAAATCAGAGGAATTGAGAGAAAGCACACAGAGCAGATTTACTGCTAAGTGATTTATTTTTCACAACATGTTTCTGGCTGCTCGCCCTTTATCAAGTGTAACACTTGATAAAGGGCGAGCAGCCCGAAACATGTTGTGAAAAATAAATCACTTAGCAATAAATCTGCTCTGCATGCTTTCTCTCAGTTCCTCTGATTTAATTGGATTTCCGTTTTACACATGGAGCGGGGGTGTCTTACTGAGATGGAGAGCTAGAAATAACCCCAATACCCAGTTATCCCTGCGTTGTGTACATTTTAAGGCCAGCACAAACAACAAATTGTAGTATGCACAAATAATTTTATGACCTGTGTAATTATGCTCTTCACACAACTTGTGACTGCACAAAAAAATATTTTTGGGAAATACATAGCCGAGAGGGAATTAGAGGGAACATTGCACATTGTTTTTTCTTCCTGTGAAAGGTTAACAACCCAGTTTCTTCTGCTGACATAGGCAGTCTCATTCAGTCCCTGCATGCTAAATGTGTATTCTCTGTTCCAACAGGATCTGGATGTCCTGAAAAAATAGCATGACCAAAAAATTAAAATGTAACTTAAACGTCATCATACTGGAACAAAACATTTTCTAATTATAATCAGTTAAAGTAGAACTAAACTGAAATGGATAAAAATGCTACATTTTATATACTGAACTTTTTGCACCAGCCTAAAGTTTCAGCTTCTCAATAGCAGCAATGATCCAAGACTTCAAACTTTTCACATCTTGCAAAGTGTCTGCGACACTCACATGCTCAGTGGGCTCTGAGCAGCTGTTGAGAAGCTAAGCTTAGGGGTCGTCACAAATTATCAAGCAGAAAATTAGGTTGGTCTGTAATATAAGCTGATGCTACTGGACTGATTATTACATTTTGATGCTAATTGCATTGGTTTCTGTGCTGCCATGTAGTAATTATCTATATTAATTAAAAATCAGCCTTATATTGTGACATTTCAATTCTATGTGTACTGTATATTGTGAGTGGGTCCCTAAGCTCAGTAAGTGACAGCAACACAGAGCATGTGCAGTGAATCAGCAGAACAGAAGATGGGGAGCTACTGGGGCATCTTTGAAACAGATGTTTACTGCTAAAGGGCTGTGGTTGCTTTGGGCTGTTACAGAAGCCAAAAACATACTACTTCCTTAGTCAGGCTTTAGTTCGCCTTTAAAAATGCTGACCTGTTCCTGAAACAATCAAGTTACCCCTCACTATTTCCCTATCATCTAAGTTTAGTTCAGTTTTGGACCGGCTACTATTTCTGATTTTCTCAGATTTGCTTTCATCTGGTATGGTACCCATGGTTTGGAGAAAAGCTGATGTCATTCCAATATTTAAAAAGAAATTACAGTCTCAGCCTGACAAGTAGGTCAGTAAGTTTGACATCTGTGGTGAAGGCACATTCAAAGATTTGTCCTAGTTAATGGCAATATGAGCAGCATTCCCAATGGCATTATGAAGGATAGGTCATGTCAGATAAATCGGATTGCTTATTATGATGAGGTCATGTCAGATAAATCGGATTGCTTATTATGATGAGGTAAGTAAGACTCTGGACAGTGGGGGCACAGTAGATGTGATCTATTAGGATTTTGCCAAAGTGTTTGATACTGTGGCCCACAAACAACTGCCTTCTAAACTAAGGTCGTAGTGCCCGATACTCGTGAACCAACCTCGTACCCCCATTTTCGAGTGGCAGGTGGGTCCGGGTCAAGCTCTTATTCTTGCTCTCCCCACTCACCACCTTACACTGCCGGCTTCAGGCTTCTGCTTTTATAGCCACGCACCTGCTCGCCCTGCCCCTTTTGTAATGTCACCGTCGGGGCGGCGGGGGTCTATAAAAGGAACCTGCAAGTCGGGCTCAGGCAGTGCGCACATCACTAGTCTGTTGGGCTTAATGAAGTCGTTTGCACATGGATAGGAAACTGGCTACAGGGTTGGGTACAAAGGGTGGTTGTTAATGGTACATTCTCTACTTGGAGTAAAGTTCTTAGTGGGGTCTCTCAGGGCTCGGTATTGGGTCCACTTTTATTTAACTTGTTCATTAATGACTTAGGGGAGGGTATTGTAAGTAATGTGTCAGTGTTTGCAGATGACACAAAATTATCCAGCCCAATTAATTCCATCCAGGATGTGGCATCCTTGCAACAGGATCTTGACAAACTGCCAATCTGTACAGCTAAGTGGCAAATGAGATTCAATGTTGATAAATGTAAAGTTATGCACCTGGGATGTAAAAATATCGAAGCCACTTATTCCCTAAATGAGACTGCACTAGGCAAATCCATTATGGAAAAGGACCTTGGAGTAAAATAAAAATTCAGCAGCATCAAGGGCAAATAAGCTCTTGAGCTTTATTAAAAGGTGCATTGATTCACGGCAGGAAGGGTCATTCTTCCACTGGTAAGGCCCTATCTAGAATATGCCATGCAGTTTTGGTCTCCAGTGCTCAAACAGGACATTATTGAATTAGAGGGGGTCCAGAGAAGGGCATCTAAGCTGGTAAAAGTTATGGAAAATCTTAGCTATGAGGAAAGACTGGCCAAATTGTGGATGTTCACGCTGGAGAAGAGGCGCTTAAGGGGTGATATGATAATTATGTATAAATATATAAGGGGATCATATAATAATCTCTCTAATGCTTTATTTACCAGTAGGGCTTTCCAGCTGACACAAGGTCACCCATTCCGATTAGAAGAAAGGAGGTTCCGCCTAAATATTTGTAAGGGTTTTTTTTACAGTGAGAGCTGTGGAATTTTTTCCCTGAATCAGTTGTACAGGCTGATACATAAGATAGCTTTAAGAAGTGTTTGAATGGCAAGTGAAGGAATGCAGGGTTATGGAAGATAGCTCATAGTGTAAGTTGATCCAGGGACTAGTCCTAGTCATGAAGGAATTTTCCCCCACTGAGGCAAATTGTTGAGGCTTCAAATTGGTTTTTTTCCTTCCTCTGGATCAACTAGCAGTTAGGCAGGTTAAAATAGAGTTAAAAAGTTGAATTTGATGGACGTGTATTTTTTTGACCTGACTTACTATGTAACTATGACGGAAACAGACCCTGAGGTTTCAGGAGACCCATGGGACAAGGGAGACTGGACCGACTTCAATACTCCGCCAAATTAAACCTGCCGAAGTTCTATGTTAGTTAGTTCTATGTTGTTCTAAGTTTTTGGAAGTCAAAGTAAAATCATTCGATCAGTCGCTGAAATCATTCGAATCGTTCGAATCGAAGGATTTAATCGTTCATTCGTTCGATCGAACTATTTCGACCGCAGGACACCCAAATTCGTTGAAAAAAACTTTGATTTCAATATTCAAAGTGAGTACTGGAAAGGTAGATGTGGGAGGCACTTCCAATGATGATCACTAATCACTTTGGTGCATGATCCCCCACTCAATGTTTCGCTACCCTCTATCCCTCCCTGGTTTCCCCTGTGATCATTTTCTTGCACACAGATTGCTATACATCTGTCTGCCCTGACTGCCATCCACCTGCCCTGATCACCTCACATGCTGATAAAGAGGGGATAAAGATAAAAGTTTTATTTAAAAAAAAACAACATTAAACCACAGCACTAACAAAGTTTTGAGTCTTTGAGTCATTACATTTCTAATGGCTGCAATTCACATACAGTATATGTTAACCTCATACAATAAATGGGCAGTTTCAAATTAAAGGGGTTGTTCACCTTTAAAGTAACATTTAGTATGATGTAGAAAGTGATATTCTGAGACAATTTGCAATTGGTTTTCATTTTGTATTATCTGTGTTTTTTGAGTTATTTAGCTTTGTATTCAGCAGCTCTCTAATTTGCAATTTCAGCAATCCGGTTGCTAGGGTCCAAATTCCCCTAGCAACCATTCATTGATTTGAATAGTTACATAGTTACATAGTTACATAGTTAAATTGGGTTGAAAAAAGACAAAGTCCATCAAGTTCAACTCCTCCAAATGAAAACCCAGCATCCATAAGTGACTGGAATATGAATAGGAGAGGACCGAATAGAAATATGTGAGAGAAAAAAAGTAGCAATAACACTACATTTGTATCCTTACGGAGCATTTTTAGATGGGGTCAGTGAAATCTGTAAAGAATCAGAAAAAAAAGGCAAATAATTCTAAAACTATAAAGGATAAATAATGAAGTCCAATTGAAATGTTACTTAGAATTGACCATTCTATAACATACTAAAAGTCAGAGGTAGTGTGTTACTATATGATCCTACAGCATGAGTTTTGTGTTTAACATTTCAACAATAATTCAATGTTTAGTGCACAGCTATTTTCCCTTTTGTTGCATACCCATAATACCACATATTAATACAGCTTAATATTAACTCACACAGTAATGTTGTTGATCAAAATCTGATTTTTAAGCAACAGAGATTCCTCTATGATTAGTTTGGAGACCTGCTTTCTGAAAAAATAAATTAGCATCCTATTCACTGACCAATGAAATATGTTTACTCTATAAAAAAAAAATCAGCACTAAACATTAAAACTTTTTCATTCATTTTTTTATTTTTTGGTTTGAACCACTAAATTGATATTGCATAAAATGTTGAACAATCACTTGACATTTGTTTCACGCTTTTGTGGAAAATTGGCTGATTAAAGTAAAAATACAATTATAATTATTACTATTTGTTATACAAGATCAAACAATGAATTACAGCTCCAGTGAATCAATATGTATAAATCATAATTGGCTTGAGGATATATAGCCAATAAGTTAGGAAACAGCATATATCCATAGAGGCCTATAGGGTCCACAAATCCTAATGCATATATTCAAAATGCATTTCATCATACCAGCCTAAAGTTTCAGCATCTCGAAAGCAGCAATGATCCAGGACTTCAAACTTTTCACGGGGGGGGGTCACCATGTTGGAAAGTGTCTGTGAAACTCACATGCTCAGTGCGCTCTGAACAGCTGTTGAGAAGCAAGCTTATGTTGCAAATTTACAAGCAGAAATTGAGGTTTGTCTGTAATATAAGATGATGCTACAGGGCTGATTAATAAATTATGATGCTAATTGCACTGGTTTTTGTGCTGACATGTAGCAATTGTCTCCATTAAGTACTAATCAGCCTTATACATTCCTATTTTGTATAGACATTATATTGTGAGTTTCTCCATAAGCTCAGTAACTGACAGCAGCATAGAGCATGTTCAGTGAATCAGCAGAAAAGAAGACAGGGAGCTACTAAGGGAGGAACCCCATGGGCGATTTTGGCACGATCCAATGCGCTGTGCAAAAAACGTAGGCGTCAAGTCGGATGCTACGGAAATAAGGTAAGAGATGGAAGTGTCGGATGATGTCGCAGCGTTCATTCGACATGACTCGACTGTTGGATGCAGACACAGCATGCAGCGTCTGCATCCGATAGTCGTGTCGTGTTGGACGAATGCTGCAACACCATACGCCGTTCCTGTTGCTTACCTTATTTCCGTTGCATCCGATTTGATGCCTGCATTTTTGTGCAGTGCGTCGGATTGCACCGAAAACGCCCATGGAGTTCCTCCCTAAGGCATATTTGGAGGCACAGATCTTTACTGCTAAAGGGTTATGGTTGCCTTGGGCCGGTACAGAAGCCAAAAACATAATGTACAACATTTCTAGCCTAGTTAAGCTTTAATTCTTCTTTCTTAATTTTCAGTCCCTATCACTCCCTCTTGATTGAATTAGTATATATGATCTATGGGCATGCACCTGAAAACAGCAGGGTCAGGATCGTGTTTAGCTGCTGCCCAATGTCTAGCAATTGCTTTTTGTGAGAGATCTTGTTTTTATCTTTGCTTTTCACAAGTCTATCAGGATGTAAAGCAGCTCTTAAACCTACCTTATGCATGGCTATCCTCTCCTTTAACTGCCTATTAGTTATTCTACAATATAAGTACCCACACAGAAACTTTATTATGTATACCACCATACTCATGGTACACGGCATCCTGTAATCTATATCATACTTCAAACCAGACTATGGATGCAAGAACTGTGTTCCCAGTATCAATGTGGAAGACATCACACATCGTGCATGTAAATACTCCCGGTTTAAAGGAAAACTATACCCCCCAATCAATACTTGTGCAACAGATAGTTTATATCATATGAAGTGGCATATTAAAGAATCTTATCAAACTGGTATATATATATTTAAATAAATATTGCCCTTTTACATCTCTTGCCTTGAACCACCATTTTGTGATGATCTCTGTACTGCCTCACCTGACCAAAAATACTGCAGCTCTAACTTCTAACAGGAGTGTGGAAGCAAAAGACAGAACTCTGTGACCTAACAAGTATAGTTTGGTATTCAAGTGCCACAGGCACTTACCCGTTAAAGGAACATTAATGAAGAATTTATGACAGAACAGATTTTGGATTCCCAAACATTTTATGGAAAACTTCAGTATCTGATCAGATGGGCAGGTTTTGGGCCACATGAGGATTTTTGGGAACCATCAACAAATGTGCACGCTGATCTCACAGGAAGTTTGGTGCTGGAGCACTTTTTATGAAGGGGGGCTAGTGAAAGGCACCGCAACTCCATTCTGGAGCTTGCAGTTGCCTTTGCTCCACAATTTAAGAGCAGCGCATGCGCCATTTGCTGCGCAGTTATACTTACGTCTACCTGGAAGTAACTTCAGCGTCCGAATTCTTTGTGAATTTTTAGGTTCCTAACTTCGGCTAGTTTTCAGATTTGGTTCAGCTCTTCTCCCTTAGTACTTCAGCATCGTTTGGATGGATCTTCTGGTTTGACCAGCCGTGTTTCTGACTTCGGCTACGCTCTCTCCTCATTGGCTATGTTTCTTGGACGATGCTCCATAGCAACGGCTCTGCCTCTGTTCATCTTGTCTATGAGTGACTATTGCAGCACCAATCTGCATTTATTTTCTATACATAAGAATCATAGGAAGCATGGATTATTTGGATAGAAGGACAAGCTTACCGCTTTCCACTGTGGGTCTGGGAGCAACACACAAAAAACTTAGATGGTGGGCAGGCACCACTCCGGAACACCAAGTTAAACAGTCAATGGAATCCAGGAGCCAAAATAAGGAATAATAAAAAAAGGCTTTATTTTACATTATGTATAAAACTAAATGCCTGACGTGTTACGTGTCCCTCCTTTTCTGGAGGTCAAGCTGATATTCAATAAATTATCATTTAATACATCAAGAAATCTATCCAGTAGATATACTGGAACTTTCAATAAGAAGAACAGGTTGTCAGTGTACATATTCAGTATATTGCTAGTATTATTGGTGAAATCCCATTTAGCCTCCCACCATCCTAAGAATAAGTTGTCGTATGTAGGGGCAAATGCAGCTCCCATGGCCACGACTTTTTGTTATACATAGAAATTATTATTGAAGATATAATAAGTAGTAGGTTAGACAATGCTCAGAGAAATGGATAAAAAAACATATTTTGATCAACTTCCAGATTAGATATTTTTGCTTAGAAGTCACCTGTATCTTTGATAATTAAGTTTAAAGTTGTGACAAAATGATCAAAGGTTTCTGATACAAATGCTTGCCTATTCACACGTGTGTCCATTTACCAGAAGGTTTGGATATATTTTATGCACTTTTGGAAACATATAAAAAGTTAGTGTTCTGGAAGTTGAGTTGAAAACAGCATTTCTTTTTTAAGAATAAGAAAACCTGACTGGAAACCATCCCTAATTAGTCAGTTTGTATTGTTCTCTAAACTTAACAGTGGGATTCTGTAGGAGTTTTATACAGCACGTGCTATCCGAAAACCTCCATGACATAAACAATTTATGGGCAACATTCCCCTCTTTATTTGAGGGTTTAATTACAATGTGATCCCAATAGCTGATGTTGTATTCATCAATATCTCTTCTCAGCTCAAATTTGAAGGACCCCACTTTAGTAATCCCTCCACATATCGAAAATTCTGAATTAGTATTTTTAGGTGGTCTGAATTTACTTTTTGTCTTACCACTTATGCTGAGTTGCTGCTTTCCATCATCCTCTAAAGCCTGTTGGAAGATTTCTTGTGTGTCTAAGCAAGCAAGGTCATAGGGGTTATCACTTTCTGGCAAGACCTGTAGTGGATAACTAGTTTCTCTCAAATTGAATGAGTGCTATGTTACCAGCTACAAAAGATTTCTACAAAAGATATCATTATACAATTCAGAGTTAGGGACATTGTGGCTGGGTGAGAGTTAGTGTGATTACTAGGTTACTACATTTACTATGTTTAATAGTGGTGTCCCTTTCCTCCTTACCTTCACCCCTCCATTAGGCTTTTTTTAATTTTAACATGAGCACAGTGTAGTTTTGGTTTCAGAGGCAGAAGCATTAATTATAGGTTGTAGTATTAATTAAAGGTTGTAGTATTCATATTTTGAGATCTCTACCAGGGGTCCAGGCTATATTACAAGGGCCAATTTGTCCGGGGCACCCTAGGCAACCCACCCAGCTAGCCCACTATCCCTGTGCCCGCCCAAATGTGCACGCATGCACAGTAGCAGACGGGAGAGTGAAGGAGGGGAGTGACAGAGAGTGGAGGAGGGAGGGGAGTGAAGGAGGGGACGAGGGAGGGGAGAGCTATGGAGGGCAGGGAACACTGACTAGGGGTAAGCAGAAGAAGATCAATAGGTACATGCCAAATCCCCCCTTTTCTTAAGCACCCTAGATAGGAAAATTTCAATAATGGACAGCACCGTTTTCATGAATAAAAAGCCTTTATTGTTACTTGGCTACGACCAAAAGATACAATTACGTTTCAAGCCACATCCTGGCTCTTTGTCAAACTAACTGATACATTTATCCAACTTCCTTTTAAGGCACTCTGTGAAGCGCCCTCTAGTGTTCTTTGGCTAATATAGATCACAATAAAGTACAACATGATCAAGTTTCCTACCTTGCCTTATGGCAGACACACTACTGATAATAACTAATAAATTGCGTTTGCGTTCAAATGAAAGAGGGAGCATATTTTTCATATATCTATAAGAGATTTAAGGTCAATTCATGTCAAAGGATGTTGATTGTCTAGAGACTGTCCATAATTAAAGCAAAAATGTTACTAGAAAATACACCAACTTCTTTTTATATTTATTTCACTGCTAATTGCTACATTTCTGACTCACACCCTGGCTAAAGAACAACATGAAATGTAATTTTAAGATTACCAGATCACCTCTTTGGCGTAGGACAGTTAAAAATAATAAAAACAAAAGTGCTGCTGTTCAAATCATAGCTGCCCAGCATTATTCTATGACTAAGTGAGTGACTGTCTACTCTTGTTTATCACTTGTCTGTCATATGAATGGTTAGTACAATAATAATTAAAACAGGTTCTAGAATGGCTCCAACTATGCTGTAGATTCTACATTGCCAGCAAGGAAAAAAAACATTTCAGGGAAATAGTTAAATCGCTGTTCTGTGGAGTGGACTAAAAAGCCATGTAAGATTATATTATATGGCTATACTGTGTGTCAATTCAACCACAAGCCAGTTAATACATTACACACGATAGTCTATTTTTACATCAAAAGCTTGCAACTTGCTAATTTGGCTTTTTCCAACAGATATTAGTATCTGTTATATAGTGCCATTATTTTTCAGTGACATTAGTGGGTCTTTAAAGAGGTTACTCTAACCTTTTAAATATCATTCTTGAGGGAGTTCATAGAAAAATGACAGATTTTGACAGTTAATGTACTATCATACTCCATGGCTGCACTTCACTTTACAATTCAATGTAATAATCTGCTTTAATGGTTATATTTTTGGACATTTTCCAGGAACGTTTATAAAAATCATGGGTGAAAAAGCAAATTGATCTTTGAAATGTTTGACACTAAAACTGAAGAGGTTTATTTAACTGTGCAGTCCAGCTCTCATCCACTAACCATAGAGTATTTTCTCTTATAACTTTATTTTACAATTGATTTTCATAAGCAAATCAAATATTTTCAGATGACAGCCCTATATTATGTTGAGCATGGAGGCCACTCATAGGAAAGCACCCTGAGTGCATGTTTCTCCTAAGTAGATGCTAGGGAATGTTAGAATTGTTTGTTGATTACTTTAATGTAGCAGAATCTGGGTGGTCCTCTTGTTAGGCATGAAATGATAAAATACACACTTGCTGAGTAAAGGTAATAAATTAATCTAGTAAAATCAAGTAAAATTAAGTAAACTCAGATAGGGATGTCTAACTTTTCTTCTTACCTTAACAAGTTTTATGTAACAAAAAATCATGTGTTTTTTTCTGTATACCCTGTTGTTGCTGGCCTTTATGTACTGCTGGCAGGGCTCTCTCTTGGTCACAGGAGAAGGCAGGGAACAAAACATCTGTTTCTGCAGTGTTGTAGTCCCCACTCCTTTAACATAAGCACAACTGATTTAAATTATGTCATGTTGCTTTAAATCAGTGCTGTCCAACTGGTTGCCCACAACTCCCCTTGTGTGGCCCCCATCATGGCCATCCGCAGATAGGGGCAAGGGCCTGAACTTGTAAGGAACGCATTTAAGGACATCATCAGGAGAACATACGCTCCGTGCTGCCCACACTTGCTGTTGCAATCTCTCCCCTTGTGGTTGCAATCTCTCCCCTTGTGGCTCAGCCCCCCCTTCTCAGCCCTCCCTCCTCAGCCTTCCGTGCTCTGCGTTCATCTTGTGAGCTAGGATCGTGTGTTCTCCTGATGATGTCCTCAAATGCGTTCTGTAAATGCGGGTCCCTCATGCCCCCCCCCGCAAAATTATCTGTGGACACCGCTGCCCCCTATATGAAAGTCTACATGCTGTGTCTGCTTATCATGTGTAAACTTTAAAATGTATCACTACACAGATTAACTAGCCCCTGCATTGTTTATTCCTCAAATTCAGACAGTAAAATCCTGCATTGTTCACACCTGTAATCCCCCCTGCATCGTTCACACATGTAACACTTTTATTGTTCACACCCTAAAGCTCTGTACTGTTCACACCTGAGACCCTGAAAACTGAAACTGCCCACATTGTTCAATTGTTCGCACTCATACAAAATGCTGATGGGGCACCAGCATTGTGTCACTGTATGTAGTACATCTAAGAGTGGCCCTGATAGGTTTCCCTGCCTCCTGCTCTGTTCTGCCTTATCTATGCTCCCTGTGTGTGCCATACTCTGTCTCCCCTATGCTACTTGTGTGTGCCATACTCTGCCTGCCCTTTGCTCCCTGTGTGCGTCATGCTCTACCTACCCTATGCTCCCTGTGTGTGCCATACGCTGCCTGCCCTATGCTCCCTGTGTGTGCCATAGTCTGCCTGTCTTATGCTCCTTGTGTGTACCATACTCTGCCTGCCCTATGCTCTCTGCGTGTGACATACTCTGCCTGCCTTATGCTCCCTGCATGTGCCATACTCTGCCTGCCCTATGCTCTCTTTGTGTGCCATACTCTGCTTGCCCTATGTTTCCTGGGAGCGACATACTCTGCCTGCCCTATGCATAGCCAGATTAAGACTAAACAGGGCCCTTGGCAAGGCTCCCCCTCCCATGTCGAACCACCTAAAGTTACAGTTGTAAAAGAAGCACTGCTATCAGGGCCGGAACTAGGGGTAGGCAGAGTAGGCACGTGCCTAGGGCGCAGAGGTGGAGGGGCGCCAGGCACGTACTTACTCCTACCCCATGTCCAGGCCCTTCTCTGCCGACCGCCCATCTGTGCGAGTATGTGCAGAAGCGCGCAACTAGCCGGCGCAGCAGACGGTCAGGCTGCCTAGGGCGCCTGCCCGGCTTGGCCCGGCTCTGACTGCTATGCTAGCTCATACCTCCCAACATTTTGGAAATAGAAAGAGGGATAAAAAAGTTGCCGTGCCCATTTTGTGGCCACACCCCCTCATTACCATGTTCATTTTACAAAATTTGAAATGTTATGAAAGTTTGAACATATTTCTGTGTTTTTTTTCAGTAATTATATTTTGCACAGTCCCACTCCCAAAGATCCTTTACAGAGTATGGCTCCCTGTGTGTGCAATACTCTTCCTGCCCTATGCTCCCTTTGTGTGCCATACCCTGCCTGCCCTACTTTGCTTTTGTGTGCCCTACTCTGCCTGCCCTATGTGCCCTGTGTGTGCCCTACTCTGCCTGCCCTATGCGCCCTGTGTGTGCCCTGCTCTGCCTGTTCTGTGCTCCCTGTGTGTGCCTTACTCTACCTTCCCTATGCCCCCTGTGTGTGCCGTACTCTTCCTTCCCTATGCTCCCTGGGTGTGCCATAATCTGCCTGCCCTATTCTCCTTGTGTGTGCCATACTCTGCCTGCCCTATTCTCCTTGGGTGTGCCATACTATGCCTGCCATATTTTCCTTGGGTGTGACATACTCTGCCTGTCCTATTATCCTTGGATGTGCCATACTATGCCTGCCATATTCTCCTTGGGTGTGCCATATTCTGCCTGTCATATGCTCATTGGGTGTGCCATAATCTACCTGTGTGTGCCATACTTTGCCTGCCCTATGCTCCTTGGGTGTGTCATATTCTGCCTTCCCTATGCTCCCTGTGTGTGTCATACTCTGCCTGCCCTATGCTCCTGTGTGTGCCATACTCTGCCTGTGTGTGCCCTGCTCTGCCTGTGGAACATAAGCCTGGTAGGTTTGTTCGCATTTGAAAATTGTTGTTAGGGGGCCCTAAGGTGTTTAATCATGTGCTGTAGGGGGGGTTGTGTTTTCCACAGGGGAGGAGGAGGCATATGGATTTAAGGGTGTGTCTTAATATGACTTAACTTAAGTGATATCCCTGCAGTGAGCACCCACCATTTGTTTTTTTGTTGTGATACGACCATTAATGTGGACATGGTCTTGTGGTAACATGGGTGTGGTTTAAAGTGGGTGTGGTTTAAAACAGGGAGTGGCTAACACTGGATTCCATTATTGCCCCCCCCATTATGTAGACCAGAAAAATTCCTGTTCTTCATTAAGAATTCTATTGCTTCATTATACATTTTACAAAGGGACTACGTTTTACCTGCAACTTACTTGCTGCTTTCAAAGTAAAACTCCCAAACTTGGTTGCCCTTTTATTAGACACCAGTGGGATCACCTGACTATAGCTGGGAAGGGTGGGAGCTACAACATGTAGCTGGTCACTGCTCCTGTATAACTATAACAAACAAGAGAACGTTGTGCTCACCACTAATTACTAATTTTTAAAACCATTAGGCGGGGGTGCAATGAAGCTGTGACCACAAAATACATATAGACAAATACAAGAGGTCCGCTGCACTCAACCCATTATCAATATATTTAAGACAGAGACATTTTGTGCATACTGCTACTGAAAAATGCCTTACCCTTTAAACAAAACAGGGATTGTTTGTCCATATATTGCAATATATTTAAGCTGGCCAACTATATATATATATATATATATATATATATATATATATATATATATATATATACAGTATATACAGTATATATATATATATATATATATATATATATATATATAATACAGTCCTCCAAGAAGCCAGCACTCTCGAAAAATGGCTTCAAACGCCTGGGTGCAGCATCAACAGTTCCGATCTCCACATGCACAAATAAGATCCGCACTCACAGGACTTATGAAAATTATAGAAAATTTATTGCAAGGGTCTAACGTTTCGACCTCATCCGAGGTCTTTTTCAAAGTAACAAATACTAACACACAAATGCTTTAAATACCTAGATTGGCGGGAAAAACAGGTACTTGGCCAATTTAAGATGACGTGTCCACCTCATCATTAAAGCACGACAAATATACATATCCCAGTCAACATTAATAATAAAAAAATCATTACACAAAAGTAAAATACAGTATAACAAAACCCACACACTAATACAATGTTAAAAACAATTAAAACCAAATATTCAGTAACATTATATATCACTTCCCAATTTGTTGCCATAATTGTTACATAGCTGTTACTTGTTACGAAAAATATAAGTTTGAAGAAGAGTGGAAGGTCTGTTCAGGGGTTCCCGCTACGTTTGTAATTTGATGTTACTATTCTAATATCTGAAACTAGATAACAGCACAAAGTTACTGTATAAAACATTCTAATGGCCGTCATATAACCCATCTCTCTACCGCTCAGTGTCATTACAGCCCAAGGGCTCGCCCACCATCAGTAATTTATAGTAAGTACGTGGAAAATGTATCTATCATAAATATACTCATTATTAATTAGTATGCACTAATGGGTCAGTACCATACCAAATAAGAGGACATATGTTTATTCAAACCTAGTGACCTATATCTACATGACAAGATGTTCAAGCAAATAGTAACTCTGTATGTGTGTCAGACAGTGTATACCTATTACACCAACGATCCTCCGTGTAAACCCATACTCGGATTAAAAAATCAATAAAATATCATTGTGCAGTTAAAATATATTCATAGATGTGAATGCCCCAATTCATATAATATAATCAATAATAATCAATAGAAATATATAAATAAACTTATAGACCTAAAAATAGAAAAATGAATAAAAAGTAAAAGGGAAAAAAATATACATTTAATATGCCCCTATTGTCCAAAATCCATAATCCCGATCGTGATAAATTAATCGATCTTCATTAGCCCCATAATGTCAAAAAGATGAATGGAAAAAGTCATACTGTAATAGGTACAGATCCGAAAACCGAATGTCCTCTGCTCAGCTGCTGACCCCCCCAGTAGATGTATCAGATAGCAGTGGATGTTCCTCTTCCATCAATTATATCACGGCAAAGACACACCGCGGCGAGGAGAGCGCAACACCCACCCCCGCAAATAGGCGCATCCGGAAGGACACAGCGCAGCAGGGTCAGGCCCAACGCGGGAGCAGCCGCAGGAGGCCGTTGCACCGCAAGTCAATCACAGCGCTGGCCACCGGCCATCCGCAAGACCAGGCCCCCCGTTGGTAAGTGTCCACATATTTAAAAATTTAATTTGCTTACTGCTCTCAGTCCAGATCACCCCTCCAACCGCGGGTAGTGGATGTAGTGGGATCATGCTTACGGCTCTCGGTCCGGATCACCTATCCAGCTGCGGGTAATAGATGTAATTGAAACATGCTTACGGCACTCCGTCCGGATCGCCTCTCCAACTGCGGGTAGTAGGTGTAATGAGAAAATGGAAAAACTCACAGTGAGTTTTTCCATTTTCTCATTACACCTACTACCCGCAGTTGGAGAGGCGATCCGGACGGAGTGCCGTAAGCATGTTTCAATTACATCTATTAC
This sequence comes from Xenopus laevis, assembly GCF_017654675.1. NCBI lineage: Eukaryota > Metazoa > Chordata > Amphibia > Anura > Pipidae > Xenopus > Xenopus laevis. The sequence continues at coordinate 52,129,578 of NC_054384.1, read as the reverse complement.
CCGCAGCTGGATAGGTGATCCGGACCGAGAGCCGTAAGCATGATTGGGAAGTGATATATAATGTTACTGAATATTTGGTTTTAATTGTTTTTAACATTGTATTAGTGTGTGGGTTTTGTTATACTGTATTTTACTTTAGTGTAATGCTTTTTTTATTATTTATGTTGACTGGGATATGTATATTTGTCGTGCTTTAATGATGAGGTGGACACATCATCTTTAATTGGCCAAGTACCTGTTTTTCCCGCCAATCTAGGTATTTAAAGCATTTGTGTGTTAGTATTTGTTACTTTGAAAAAGACCTCGGATGAGGTCGAAACGTTAGACTCTTGCAATAAATTTTCTATCATTTTCATAAGTCCTGTGAGTGCGGATCTTATTTGTGCATGTATATATATATATATATATATATATAGAGAGGTTGGAAGGATCAGCACACTCCATTTTGCGATGAAAAAAGTGTTTCTTTATTAAACACACATAACTCCAACGTTTCGGTTCCGCCTGGGAACCTTTATCAAGGATGGTGTGCAGGATACATACAGTGATTTATATACCCACCCCCCTAAGTGAATTTGGCGCCTTCATGACGTCACATGTCCATATACTGTCAGCAGTTTCAAAAAAAGTCTTTTCTTTTCTGTGCTCTCATGTGCCATTTCCGCTTTTGACCACACGGTGTCAGTGTTGTGCCTCTACAAAGGCTCTTATCTCTATATACTTTAACATAGCAACCAGTCTTATAGCAATTGCCTTGGAAAAATTGAAACATATTACTTACAAGAAGCGGAGATTAATCACATCAATCATAGTAGTATTAGATTGTTACAATTGCCTGAAAATGGAAAAGATATCGTTACCAATTTGGCATTTGGCATATATATGTTGCAAAACATTAGGTTAGGAAACAGTTTAGTTGGAGTTGCCCATTGAGTCCTTTAGGAAATACACAATCTAACTCATGTATCCAAAATGCTTCTCGTTTAAGCAATAATTATCAATATCGCCACCTCTTGGTGGCCTCACAATTTGGTCGATAGGCATACATTTGAACGCTGATGGATCATGTCTAGCTTCCTTCCAGTGTTTAGCCACTGGTTGCTGGGCAATGTCCTGTTTTCCTGGTTCAACCTTTCTCTCCGTATCCAGAGCTGCCCTGATGCTTGCCCTGTGCATATTTATCCTTTCTTTCAACTGTCTAGTTGTCTTGCCGCAATAAACCAAGCCACACGGGCATTTTATAATGTAAACAACCCCATTGGAAGTACATGATAGATTCTGTTTGATGGCATATTTTTTACCTGTCCTGGGGTGCCTAAACTCTTTCCCCAGGATCAGTGTACTACAGACTACGCAGCCTGTACATCTATGCACACCGGGCCGAGCTGTTAAAAAATGTTGCACCTTGGGCTTTGTGTATTTGCTTACTGGATCGGACGGACTCAGATGTTCTTTGAGATTCGTGTTTCTTGCATAACTGAACTTCGGCCTGCTGGAAATTTTAGAGCCTAGAACATCATCCTTTGCCACTATATCCCAATACTTCATTACAATGTCCTTTGTTGCTTTACTTTGGGGGTTATATTTACTGACATAGTATATGTCCCCTACATCACTGTTTTTTGCCTTGTGTGTTTTATTCTGTAGCAACTGTGTTCGTTCCATACATTTGACCGCATCTATAGTGTTTTGGATCAAACTACTGGGATATCCCCTTTCCAGAAACTTATCCGCCATTTTCAATAAGTCTATAATCTATACTAAACCTACTGATAGGAACATGCTGCTACACTACAGCAGCCATCACCCCAAGCATCTGCTGAATTCTCTGCCCAAGTCTCAAATGATGCGGGTCGTGAGGATAGACGGTGTCCCCGAGCAGTGTGCAGAAGACTTATTGAAAATGGCGGATAAGTTTCTGGAAAGGGGATATCCCAGTAGTTTGATCCAAAACACTATAGATGCGGTCAAATGTATGGAACGAACACAGTTGCTACAGAATAAAACACACAAGGCAAAAAACAGTGATGTAGGGGACATATACTATGTCAGTAAATATAACCCCCAAAGTAAAGCAACAAAGGACATTGTAATGAAGTATTGGGATATAGTGGCAAAGGATGATGTTCTAGGCTCTAAAATTTCCAGCAGGCCGAAGTTCAGTTATGCAAGAAACACGAATCTCAAAGAACATCTGAGTCCGTCCGATCCAGTAAGCAAATACACAAAGCCCAAGGTGCAACATTTTTTAACAGCTCGGCCCGGTGTGCATAGATGTACAGGCTGCGTAGTCTGTAGTACACTGATCCTGGGGAAAGAGTTTAGGCACCCCAGGACAGGTAAAAAATATGCCATCAAACAGAATCTATCATGTACTTCCAATGGGGTTGTTTACATTATAAAATGCCCGTGTGGCTTGGTTTATTGCGGCAAGACAACTAGACAGTTGAAAGAAAGGATAAATATGCACAGGGCAAGCATCAGGGCAGCTCTGGATACGGAGAGAAAGGTTGAACCAGGAAAACAGGACATTGCCCAGCAACCAGTGGCTAAACACTGGAAGGAAGCTAGACATGATCCATCAGCGTTCAAATGTATGCCTATCGACCAAATTGTGAGGCCACCAAGAGGTGGCGATATTGATAATTTATTGCTTAAACGAGAAGCATTTTGGATACATGAGTTAGATTGTGTATTTCCTAAAGGACTCAATGGGCAACTCCAACTAAACTGTTTCCTAACCTAATGTTTTGCAACATATATATGCCAAATGCCAAATTGTAACGATATCTTTTCCATTTTCAGGCAATTGTAACAATCTAATACTACTATGATTGATGTGATTAATCTCCGCTTCTTGTAAGTAATATGTTTCAATTTTTCCAAGGCAATTGCTATAAGACTGGTTGCTATGTTAAAGTATATAGAGATAAGAGCCTTTGTAGAGGCACAACACTGACACCGTGTGGTCAAAAGCGGAAATGGCACATGAGAGCACAGAAAAGAAAAGACTTTTTTTGAAACTGCTGACAGTATATGGACATGTGACGTCATGAAGGCGCCAAATTCACTTAGGGGGGTGGGTATATAAATCACTGTATGTATCCTGCACACCATCCTTGATAAAGGTTCCCAGGCGGAACCGAAACGTTGGAGTTATGTGTGTTTAATAAAGAAACACTTTTTTCATCGCAAAATGGAGTGTGCTGATCCTTCCAACCTCTATATATGATACATTGATCGTGCACCTCGTGATCACAAGCTAAGGAGTGCGGACACCACACACAATTTGATTTATATATATATATATATATATATATATATATATATATATATATATATATATATATATATATATATATACATACTTATGGCAAGAGAATATCCTTTATTATGAAGTACAAGTCCAGGGAGGGGCAAGTGCCCATGCAGCCATGTCTTAAGATCAGGAGGAATTAGCAATATAAGGGGCTTATGCGGGATCTATAGTTTCTTCAAAACAACTAAGTAATCGCAGTCCTCCACCACCATTAGCCCCCACTTCACTGTTTGCATTGATTATTGTATTAATAATTGAACTTTCTGTTAAAACTATTAATCAATTGGTGAGCAGAACAAAATGTTAAAAAAATTTGTGCATGTACAGTATTTTCGATTTTTCTGTATTCGATTTTTTTACCTTTAAAAAAGCACGAAACAGAAAAAAAGCCCTTGGGTGAAGCTATTCACCCATATGGGATTTAAGCAGTCTACAAGAGAAGCAGATTTGAGTGTGCTTGAGCACTATTCACAATGGTACATAACTTCTATATACTATATGCTTGTTTAGTTTGGGCCAGATTGTACAGAATTCAGCAGAGTAAAGGTGGTCATAGATGCACAGATATCATGAAACAAAGTTACTGGTTACTGGTATATGGCGGGATACAAGCTGAATGATATTGGCAAAAGACTTGTATATCAGTTGGCTCATTGGTTGGCCAGGTCAGAATTTTTTTGTATCAGTTTCTATTGAACATTAAGTTGACAATAAACAGAAAAAGATGGGGTACAGAAGGAAAAAAGGATCATCATCACAGCATAATTTCTAGAGTACACGTTCAATACACAGGTCGATTTTAAGCATCAAAATCTGAATAATGTTGCTTAAATACATCATGACTCTTTTACCTTATTTGGCTACAACCACTACTTTTACATACATCCTATTATTATCATAGGAACCTATATAAAAGGTCAGAAAATGTTAATGGTGTTTGAACATCAGCCATTGCTCAGTTGTCAGGTACAGGTAGAATGTTGTTTCTACCTGTATATCTGACAGTTCAGCTCTAAAGTGCCTGTTTTGAAAACAAGCAATCTTTCCTGTGACCATTGGTTTGTTGCATCTATAGTCACCTTGAGGATGAGGTACCTTGAGTAGCAAAGTATTTTTCCAGTTAAGAGGAATAGTACCAATGCATGCCAGATCAGGACACTGCTTGCTTGATCAAAGACTTGGTTCAGGAACATGGCTCTCCATATTCACTATGGGAAGCAGATGAAGAGGAGCATTTTGCCTGTTGGCTTGACTGGCAAAAACACCCTTGACATTAGCTTCTGTGAATATGGTTACCAGCTTCTTTTTACCCTGTACTCAGCTTCTTTTTATTACCGCTTCCATTTGAAGAGACATTTTTCTACATCCAGAGTAGTTATGGGCACATTATCAAACCCACCAGAGTATCTTTGCACATCCTCTAGCACAAAGTCCCTTGGATGGCTTTTTACAAATGAAGAAACTTGTTTTTTCATGCTGACAAATCTGAACAGTTAAGTGTAAATATGTATATTAGCACATAAAATATGTATATAAACATTACTTTATTTAATAATAAAGTACACAATTAATAAAATATCAGAAAGCTAAACAAATGTTCTGTGCATTTTTATTTGCATGTGTGTGTGTTAGGAACAGAATAGGATGTCTTGGGCCAGATTGGACAGAATGCATCAGAACAACATGAGTCCTCCTAACATGAGTACCAAGGTATTTTTCCAATTAGGAGGAATTGTGGTACCATCACTGCTGGGTAGAAGGTGTGGCAGGTAATGATTGTAGCAAAATATAACGTGCATTGCCAATAATGGCCAAAAGGATGCTAAGGTATAACAGTAGAGCTGGATACAGCGAAGGTCAGCAGGTCTTGTTGACAGTATCAGGAACAATGTATCTTGCACCCTTAGATTACTTACAAAGTAACTAAGCACCCCTCAATGGACATGGGGAGCAGGATGGCAACTCCTGCTGAATAACTTGTTGGGAAAGCTGGAGTATGGAACAAAAGCCCCAGGTCAGTGAAACCAGTAACGAGTATGGTCAGTAATGGGTCATCAAAACGGTGTGACTATAGAACAAAAGCTCCAGGTCAGAGTATAGTGAAACATAGTAAGTTAGGTTGAAAAAAGACACACCTCCATCAAGTTCAACTTTTAAACTCTATTTTAACCTGCCAAAGTGCTAGTTGATCCAGAGGAAGGCAATAAAAACCCTATTTGAAGCCTCTTAAAATTGCCTCATAGGGGGGAAAAATTCCTTTCTGACTCCAAAATGGCTATTGGACCAGTCCCTGAATCAACTTGTACTATGACCTATCTTCCATAACCCTGTATTAAGAGAAACGTTTTGTCCCAATTCAAGTGTTTCCCACACTAATGATCTTTCATCACTTTTTTTTTGTATAACATTTGTTTTTTATTGAGTAAAATCAGATTACATGGTATATAATCACAATTATATCTTTATTCTCTCATATACATGTATTGTATAAAATGTTTACTGTACATTTTTATTTAAATTACACTGTGTTAAATAAAGTCATGTACAGTGATCCAAGTTTTAACTTCTTTTTTTTCTTTTTGTATAAGTTTGAGTTTTTCCAGATGGGTAACCAGCCACATCTGGTTTCTCATTATGTCATAATATAACTAAGTTATATCTGCATTATGGGTATGTAAGAATTTTTAGAAAGAAAACAAACCATAACAGTTTATAACAACAAATAATATAAGAATATTCTGAATATGATCTTCAAGATAATACAGTATGAATTGTTGACAAAGGCGTCAAATGTTGCAGGGTAAATGTGGTTTATAGTATATCAGTCGTAAGTAAGAATAATACCTTTATAATGACAGAGTAATTTGGTTGAATCCTTGAGGGAATTGGTATTTGATCCATGGGTCCCACACTTTATAAATTTGTTTATTTTGTAGTACACTGGTTAGTTTTTCCAGTGTGAAGGTTGTGTTAATTCTCGCTTTTAAATTTCTCAATTGTAATGATGGCGATAACCATGATTTGGCAATGACTTGTTTTGCCGCTGTAAATATATGAGTTCAGTGGCGGAACTACCAGGGGAGCAGGGGGTGCGAGCGGGCCAGGGCCCGCACCCCCTCAGGGCCCCCCGGCAGTCCGTGAGCCACATATAAATGCGGCCGTACGGAGGGGGGCGGGGCCCGGTTGCGCATCATGCACCAGGGCCCGCCCCCCTCTAGGATCGCCACTGTATGAGTTATTAAAGTATATGCAGCCGTTGGAATATCTTCTATTTTGCTGTTAAGCAAAGCTTGTGCTGGATGCTTGCATAAATTTATATTGAGTACTGAATATATTAGTTGGTATACTCTAACCCAAAATCTCAGAGCATCTTCTAAAGCAATGTGGATTGGTATTGGGATCCCACTGTGCTTTACGGGCGGGTTCCATATACCATCTACTTAGTACCTTGTAGTTGGTTTACTTGGCATATAAATTGATAGAACTATAGTTGGTTCACTCTATTGCTTGCATCCAGTCAGCTTCCTCCATATGTAGTTGGAGTTCCTGTGTCCAGTTTTGGATATATTTAAGTTCCATTATAGGTATGGTTAGGAAGATATACAATGGTCCAATCAATCTTCTAAATGAGGTATATTTTAAACAATATGTTTCATATAGTGTGTTGGATCGTATAAAGAAGTCCTGGTCCAGTGAATTTGTATAGTGACTTATTTGGTGGAATCTAAATCACTCTGTTTTCAGAACCTGTTGTATTTGTTGAAAGGTATGCCAGTCAGTATAGTTGTGATATGTGGCGATATAATCTTACGTCTGTATATAATCTTGTCCCAGGTTTTTAGAGAAAATTGTATTACCGGTGAATTTGTAGGAGGTCAGTGTTTTTGTCTATCCATAAAACATGTTGCAGGCTTAGTGATAAAAAAAGTGCATTTCCTATCTCCACCCACACTGGAGGATTTCCAGTATGGTTGGTACAGTTTGAAACAAATATAGGATGCGTTGTAAGATTGCCATTTTCAATGCTGAGACCCTGCCAAACCATGTGATATTATATTTACCCCAAGTTTCAAGATCTTTTAAAAGGGATTTAACAAGTTGCTAGTTGGTTTGATTTAAATTGGCAAAATCAGGCGTAATTTTAATTCCAAGGCATATACTCTAGTATAAGCAGAGTTTTTCAGCATCCAAAATGTGTTGGAAAAGTCTACCTTGGCTTATACTCGAGTCAGCGGGCAGTAGCTGAGATTGCAGTCATTTTAATCATTCCTATACCAACAGTTCGCTTGGGGAGAGACTGCAATATGACACAGCGCCCTCTGTTGGTTATATGAAAGAATAACAGTGCGCCCTCTGTTGGTTATATGAAAGAATAACAGTGACTGCAATATCACACAGCGCCATCTGTTGGTTATATGAAAGAATAACTGACTGCAATATCACACAGCACCCTCTGTTGGTTATATGAAAGAATAACAGTGCGCCCTCTGTTGGTTATATGAAAGATTAACAGTGACTGCAATATCACACAGCACCCTCTGTTGGTTATATGAAAGAATAACTGACTGCAATATCACACAGCGCCTTCTGTTGGTTATATGAAGGATTAACAGTGATGGCAATATCACACAGCGCCCACTGTTGGTTATACAAAAGATTAACAGTGATGGCAATATCACACAGCACCCTCTGCACATGGTAGTGGGACAATGCACACAGTAATCCGTTTGGCAATTCTCTGTCACCATCAACTTTGCAAAGAAGTCCGGTTGATCGATGGGGGGGTCGCTTTGGCGGAATGTATGCTGCTGGGAGACAGGGCTGTAGTTGTGTCTAGGCTTATACTCGAGTCAATAAGTTTTCGTAGGTAAAATTAGGTACCTCGGCTTATACTCTGGTCGGCTTATACTCGAGTATATACGGTAGTCAATATATTTAGTTTTCCATGTAAAGTCAAAATTTATTTGTAGTAGCTTCTTTAAAGGTAAATTGATTCCCATTGCTGGAGATTTAGTTGGGTTAATAGAAAGTCCAGAATTTTTACTGAATAAGTCTAGAACTCGGTATAAGTTGGGTAGCGAGGTCATTGGCTTTGTCATTGTTAGCAATATATCATCTGCATATTGGCAACATTTATATTCGATATTACCAACGGTTAGGCCTGAAATCTGAATATATGATATTGACTAAGGGGCTCAATTCATAGGGGCAAATTCACCAAGATCCGAAGTTGCGCCGGCGACAGCTTCGCCACACTGTGGATGTGGAAATGTATCACCACTTAGTCTACCTAAATACATTTTTGCACTGTATACTATGGTGTTATAAAGAATAAATACTACACAGTTAGTTCTTATTTGTATTTTCCCCTTCTTGCTCTGTTCCTTGGGCTATTTCCAGCAACAGATATTTTTGGAATTTATAGTGAAACTAGTAATGGGTTGTTCAATAACAGGTGATTGAATGGTGTGACTAAGTAAGTCCATGTTGTACTTGAGCTGGAAGCAGTTTAACCCCTGGTAATTAAGTTATGCCTGTGAGTTGTTTATTATTCTAAAGGCTGAAAGGCTGCTAGAAGCAATAAAGAATGCTACCATAATAACTTATGTATATAAGTAAATATTGGCCTTTTACATGTTGTACCTTGAGCCACGATTTTAGGATGGTCCGTGTGCTTCTTCAGAGATAATGAAGTTCTTACTGTAACAGGAAGATGTGTAAGGGCACTTATTGTTTGTTCTGCATTTAATGCACGTTAAAACCCAGGTTTAAGCGCAAATAAACACATTTCCTAATTGATTCCATTATATTTTGCCTGGATGTACTCATGAGCGTTCGGAGTTGTAGTTTACTCAACTTGGGAGTTACCCAATGGCACATACTACTAAAAAATTATATTTAAATGAAAATGGTTTATTTAGAACAGGCATGTCCAAAGTGCGGCCGGGGGGGGGGGGCAATTGCAGCCCATTTTCATATTTACTCCGGCCCTGAGCCTCCGTCATGAAATTAATAACAATGCGGCCCTCCAGCACAGTGCAATCAGGAATCACGTAGCCCTAGCAGTAATAATTGGGCACATTAGTGAAATGATCTGCCACTTGGTCTATACTGCTGGCTGTGTGCTAAAGGTGTTAGCAATAGACACATACTGGCACATAGTGACGTGCCACTCTCGCATACGTGTCTATTGCTAACACCTTCAGCACACAGGCAGCAGTATAGACCAAGTGGCAGATCATTTCACTAATGTCCCCAATTATTACTGCTACAGCTACGTGATTCCTTGTTTAAATGAGTTAAATGATGTTAATGGTTCAAAGAATGTCAGGCTGAATTGTCGGCCCCAACACATTTTCACCTCACTAAATCTGGCCCTCATTGCAAAAAGTTTGGACACCCCTGAATTAGATGAAGCAGTGTTTTTTACATATGGGCTGATTTATACGAGACCTGTAATGTTCAGGGGTCTGGTTTTCTTTTAAAACCACATATTCAAGTGTGGTCATGCATAGACAAAAACTGGACAATAGACACACACACGGCCTCCATTCATAAAATCTACACACTCTTTGCACTTCTAAATATATACATGAATTAACGTTGCATCTGGCCTTCCTCTTCTTCTTCTGATATTGGAGAACCCTGAAGCTACATGGTGGTAGCCAGGGGTTCCCACAGTAAGCAACAGCAATAGGGGCACCAGACTAACAGAATTCTATTGCTATGCCAGAAAGCTCTCTCTCTATCTGCTGTGGGAAACAATAACAATGAAGAAAATAATAAAAAAAAATAATGCAAGTTCATCCCTACTTTTGTGTCAAAGCAGCTGGCTGGGTGGTGTTCTATGTGTTCCACTTCATAGCTATTTGCAATGTCATCATGTTACAATTTCAGCCTATATCCATAAGACCAGAGGTAAGAGCGATATATACAGTAAAAAATAAGTCCAGTGCAATTTTTTTAACATTTGTTTAGTCAGGTGCAATGTTTATAGCATTCACCTTTGGGATCTCATCTTGATTAGATCAGGTAACACATGCCTCTCTATGCGTATGGCAAATTCATTTAAAACTGGCTTCTAGACAGCCACCTTGTGCCTCTGATTGTAACACTGAACATACAATTTCAAACTTCTGGGTCAATGTTTCTTCTATCTGTGCTAGAAATATAGATTATTATCTTGTTTAATTCCTTAAATTATCACAAAAGCCATATCATAAATGTCGGAAAAACAACATATTCTGTGACTTTAATGATTACAAAAGAACCAGCAGGTTAGTATAGAACTCTCTATTAAAGGGTAAAAGTTATACACCGAGCTTTGGAATGCACATTTCACACATTGTAAGATGATGATGATACACTGCCACCATGACCTGTCCAGTTAGTATGAACGAAATGTCCAGGGTTATTTAGGAGTTCATATGTATGGGCACCAAAGTAGTCTCTCTGTGCCTGAAAAATAAATAATACTTAATGAGTAACACAAGAATGTTTGGACCAAATAAGGTCAGTGGCACTCACACTAGATAGAACAGCAAAGAAATAACTGATCGGCTCCCATCTGCCCTGTCTTGTATGCACCTGACAGACCTCAGATCAGGAGTGCCCATACTTTACTAATGCGAGGTCTACTTTTAGTGATATTGTCCCATTATGATCTACATCCATAAAATAATTGTTAGCATCTGTTCCATGTAAGAAAAGCATGAACTAGGAGGGTGATTTAAACAAGCTGTTTGTGGACAGTGTCTTGAGATATAATGATCACCAGCTAAAGGTCTACTGGTAGATCCCGATGTACCTTTTGGGCACCCCTGCCTTAGCTACAACAGCAGGACCTAGACCTGTATGCACTATGACAGGACCTAGATACAAAAGCAGAAAAAAGGTTGATCTGCTCCCATTTGTCCTGTTTTGACAGACCCTGGCTGCCTTTATTCCACTTTGCCCTTTCCACTAACCATGCTCCCATGCTTCCTGTTCCATTGTGACAGATGATTTCAGGTGACTATTTTAAGCATTTTAAATGGAACAAATTACTGACTCTGGCCTGTTATTTCAGAAGGTAACTCAGGGGGGTTATTAATAAACACTGGGCAAAATTGGTGGCTATAGGTTACTGCCCAAGTGCACATTTGCCCAATGTTTATAAATGAGCCCCAGGGTGACACGTCTTGAGATGACATGTCTGCCTCCTGAAAGTGAGCTGCATCAGAGTGAATCTTACACTTTGTTTGTAGCTTCTGTCAATTTTTATTTTACATATTTTGTTGAGCTTTCCTAAAACATTTCTTTTTAATATCAGGTAGGTCATCCCATAAGGGGATGGCATTAGGAAAATTCTGGGGACTGCAATACATCTTACATCCACATTATACTGGGGGAATGCTGTGAGAGTAATAACACAGCAGGGAAAAAATGTTTGCTGTTTTCCTGCTGACACATATTACGATTTATAATTATTTCTTCAAAGTATTTTAGACCTTTCACCTTGCCCCTCAACCACTCTTACCCGAGAACCAGGCAAAAGAACTGCATTAGAAAACTGCCCAAAACACTGGAAAAATTTGGAACTGGGCAGCAAACAATCAATGATTAGATTTTTATTTGATCAGCCAGCTTCAGAATTAATAAATATACAAAAACGTTGACCGGTTGCCATGGGTTTCTACCCAGGTGTAAGTTTTCCAAGTGCTCCCTCTATCAATATCAGTATATTTTCTTCAGCACAATGAAAGGAGAAGATTTGTAAAGTTTACCTAATTTGAGGCATCATATTTTAACAATCCCCCTACACAATGCATTTTTCATATATAGTAATGCTTCTATGCATAACTAATTAGCAATTAATTTAGATGCGTTCGACAATAATATAAGGGGTTAAGCATATATTGTAAGAAATGGATCTACTTAATGAGAGCACCTCTAATTTACGATTGGATAAAAAAGGCAAACTAACCACTGATCACAATAACAAATGGTGATGCCCAGTGCTACTACAAGAAAGGCTTGACATAGGGCCAAAGGAGCCCAAAAGGTTACCTAAGGCACTTTGAGTAAAGTTTTTCACTTTTTTCAATAATAACGGAGTGCTGCTGCTTTTATTGATCTATAGAATTTTGCCCTGGCAGAGGGTACAGCTTGCACCTGTTGCTGCAAAGAACCGTTTTTGCTTTTGAAGCACTCATAAACTGAATGTCCAGTGCTGCAACAAACCTTAAATCAACAGGAAAGCAAGGTGGGCTCCTGCTGTACAGGAGTCTGCATTTTTGCATCCCCAAAAATTGGTATTTCTTACTAAAGTTACTTAGTGGTGACCAGGTTATAACATCTATATTTGTTTCCTGTTTGATATTTATTTTTAGCTCATTATACACTTTAACCATCTGACTCAAGTAAGTCAAGCATTTCTATTTATGAAATGTTCTCTTACCCTCCATTACCTTACTTATTCCAATAGTAAAAACTCCAAATTTAGCTATAGGGCAATGACTAGTCACAACCACACTCACATTAAATAAAACGTTAAAGGAATATGAATAAGGAGGATTGTTGTGAGTCCAGTTCCATATTAGAGCAAAGTATAAAATGATATCTTGTTTTTAATATAATTACCTAATATCTAGAAGCATTAGGTTTGGCTTATCTGATTTACATACTCATGCAGATCCAGACTGGGATTCAAAATAGGCCCTGACATTTAAAGTACACAGAGGCCCAGAAATCGCACCACAGGCCCAAAAAACAGTGATTGTCTATGATATCTTACAGCAGCCCCTCTGGCATTTGCCAGAAGATTGCCAGTCTGGGCCTGTAGTCATGACCAATAATTTCAACATTAATATCAGCCTCATACATAAATTCCAGCTGACTCACCTGGATAAGATTTGCTGGTAACATCTCATGCCTATAACCATCATAGAATGAAAGGGCTGTAGTAAAGCAGGGCATTGGAATGCCATACTGTACTCCTGTGCTGACCACTCGCCGCCAGGACTCCTACACAAAAACATTTTTTTTTAGAGAAAGGACATAAGGTATGTTGAAAATGTTTCTTAAATGGATGCTCAAAAACAGGTAGTTTTTTTTGTACAAAACATCTTTTATGTTTACAGAATCCACAGTTGGTCATTGTGTCTTTAGAACAAGCAATAATGAACATAAAACTGTACATTTAGGGAAAGGAACAGTAAACTAGGGCTACTTTGAACACTTTAGTGATGAATTTCCATGCTATTATTTCCTGTAAAGAAGAAGGGCTGACTAAGGTTGAAGAGTTTTTTGGGGATGAGATCTAACAGATGATAATGGCACACACCAGAACTTTAAATTCAGGCTTCTGTAACTGACCTGAGCAGAGAGAATGATAGAGTTTAATCAGGAGGGAGGCAAAGAACGACAGGGCAGGGAGCAGAAACTTGTGTGAGGGACGCTGGTATTGCAGAATTCTGCAGTTCACTCACTAACATCACAGGTTATACTAATTAGGAAGTGTTAGGATCTCCTGACTCTGGCAGACATTCAGCAGAGGAAAATAAGGGGTGCTGGAGTGCTGCACTATGTAAATTTTTTAACATGTAAACTCATATCTAGTATAGGTAAATCTAAAAACAACTGGACTTGCTGAGTTTTCAATGAAGACGTTTCACTACTCATCTGAGCAGCTTCTACAGTTCAACTGTGGGAAGTTCTCGGCATATAAACTCTGTTCAGTTGGTCCCCTTTAAATTATAAATACTAAAAGGACATCACTTGCATGGACATAGCCAACTTTCTGGTGCCCGTGCATTGTGGGACCTTGGCAAGCCACTGAAGCAGTGAACAGGCATATTGTTTGGGTGATGGGGAAATGCTTTTACTGTAAGAATGAAAGACAAAATTCACAAAATTACTGCCAATCCGGAGTTTTGGTACAACTGAAAGTGTATTTCTTGCAAGTTGGTTTACGGTATGAAGTATGTAGTGAGTATAACGCAGCTGTAGAATGCAAAAGAAGATTCTTATTCTTTTAGAATTGACAAGTTCCTTACTACTCACCTGACAGTTCTCCATTTCACTTTTGAAAAAATTGTCCAGTAACAAGTTCTGAAGTTCTGGATTTCTGTCAAAGGCTTCTTTAATCTTCCCTAAAAACACACTGAGAAGCAAAGAAAAATTAATGCATACTGAAAATGTGCTTTTAGCCCTTAATGCGACAGATATTTGCTTCTTACCTACGAATAATACAGCCACCTCGCCACATCATTGCAATTCCTCCATAATTCAGCTTCCAACCAAATTCCTTGGCTGCTTGACGGAACAAGATGAACCCTTGCGCATAGGAAATTATCTTTGAAGCATAAAGTGCCTGCAGAAAAGATATTAAATCATTCTGAATGAGAGAAAATATACAAAGTTTTCAATGTGGGGTGTTAAAGCCTCAGTGAATTAAGCTCTATTTTCGTACATGTCCAATTTGCAATATTAACTGCATCCTCTTTGGAGAGTTCAGCTTTTCTTGTCCATTCTTTTTCATTGGTTTATCTCTATGTATCACAAACTTGCATGTTTGCTACTTAAACCTAAATAATGCTTTAAAAGACGTAGCCCATCTGCAAACGGTTTCGAAATCGAGTATTCTACACTAGGGGGCAAATTTACTAAAGGGCGAAGTGACTAATGCGTGATGTCATTTCGGTACTTTGCTGATTTACTAACAGTCGCTGGCATAACTTCGCTAGCAAAGGAGATAGACTCTAGCAGTACTTTGCTCCCTAATGCCTGGCGAATTTGCGATTTGGCAAATGGACGTAACTACGCAAATTCACTGAGATGCGGATTTTACTGGATGTTACCTCTTGTGCCAGACTTGCCTTTGCCACCTCAGACCAGGCGAAGTGCAATAGAGTAGATAGGACTTCCTAAAAAAATAGTTGAACACTAGCGTATTTTCCTTTTTCTGGGTGATATGCTGAAAAAATTAAAAAAATTTTTTTTGGGGGGTAACTGGTTTCCCCCCCTACATTTCCTAACATATGGCACATAAACTATACACTGGGCTCATGTGTAGGGCAATATAACAACTCTATTTTCTTTTATTAAGGTTTCCTGGGCTTGTGTAATGTAATGTATTTGCTGCAACATATACGTCCATTCAACTTTAAACTTCCCGGCGTATGCAAATGAATCAACGCTAGCGCAACTTCGCGTTGCTTGCCGCAGTAACGATAGCACAACGTCACCAGCATTTGGCGCCCTGGACGCAACTTCGGATTCTAGTGAATTAGCATTGTCCTGGCGAATCTACACCTGGCGAAGTGTTGCGATATGAGCGAAGCCGTTGCTGGCGAATTTTTGGAGGTTAGTAAATTTACCCCTATGTGTTTAATATTATTATGAACTTCTACTTTAAACTACTTTTGTCCTGCACAGCCCAATTGTGACTACAGTCTACCCATTCCTAGTCACCAGCTGGATGCTATGTAACATCTACGAGATAACTGAATAGAAGAGAAAAAAAAATGAAAACTCACTTTGCGAATATCCTCCAAGAAAGCCTTTTTGTCACCATAAAAGGTATTTACTTTTGGTCCTTTCAACTGTTTGCTTGCCTCTACACGTTCGGTCTTAAGGGATGAGAGACACCGTGCAAACACTGCTTCACCTATAAAATGCAAATGACGACAAACCAAATAGGTTTATTGGAACCATGGCTGGAATACTACCTCACTTCCCCATCAACATACCAGGATGAAAAAGTGCAGACCACTGTGTAATTAATACACAGAGTGGGTGTCCAAAAAGGTTTAATAAGGTGTCATTTACATTGGACAGCAAGTATGAATCTTTCCAGCAAACTTAAAAACATACATCACAAAAAAGTGGATGTATGAATTTGGATTGCATAATTTCCTAGCAAAGTGAAAGGTGGTCCTTTAAAATGTTTTCAGAAAACTTGTTTTTTTGCAACTACAGGATTTTTATTTTGCAAAAATCCACATTCCACATGGCTATGAACCAGGAAGTTACACAGAGCTTTTAATGAAAAAAAAAGAAAACCAGAGGTTTATAAAAAAAAAATTAACAAATAATGGGTCAATAATAAAAATGGGATCAGATGGCCCTGCTCACAACACATTTATTATGTGTCTATTCTACTTTATAATCACGCTAAGCTGGTACCTGCCTTCACAATCTGATTGAACAAACTTTTTCAGTTAAGCAATATGGATAATGTTGGAGCTGATAATTACTGAACATTTACATTAAAAAAAAAAGCACTATTAAGAGTTGATGTTTAAAGAAAGCTGAAACTGCAGAGGTATGAAAATACAACTGTTTAATGTATATTTTTCATATGTAATATTTTTATTAGAATTAAGCCTTTTTTTAAATGGAAATTCCCATGCACACAACCAAAACAGTCTTTCAAGCACTTAATTTAAATACACAGAATAATTACCTAACTAAAGATTACACAACTAACCAATATTTCTAATTTCACAGTTGACACAATCATTATTGTGTAGTTCACACTTCCTTTTTGGAATTACACCACTTGTAATCTTCTCAGGAATCTTCTCCAGGAAGTGAACAGGGCTTTGCAAACTGCTGTTTCTGCTTAGAGATTTTGATTCCAAGCTATGTTTCAGTGCAAATTTACCCACACCCTACAGTCTTGTATTGCAACAAAAGGCATTGCTTAACTTGATTTCTCCCCCACCTAAAGCAAACAGTATCATACATAGTTATGATTCACAAGCATAAAACAGAAATTTGACTTTAGCAGTGCCATGTGTATATGGAATCTGTTCTTTTTTTGTATCCTTTAAGCACAGAAAATTGATTTTGCAATTAATTATTCAATGACAAATTAACAGATATTCCATTTCCTTCTGTGGAAAATATAAGAACTCCTTAGCTTCCATACCCCGTATTGTCAGTGTCTCTATCTACCAGTCTCCGACACGTTGAGTTGAGAATTGATTTCCTGCAAAACTGTGCTTAGGCAAGGAATCAGTATGCTGGCATAGATAGCTTTCAAGATATGAGAAAATTTAGCTTGTCTCTGCTATAACAAGTGTGATTTATGGCCCTGTTTCTACCCCCAATTATGTCATTGTTGCCCCTGGACTTTAAAGCCCCATTTATTTTTATTTAATGCTATTACAACACAAGGATGCAGATGCCAATTGATGATGAAGTTTGTTAATAGTGAAAATTTCTGCTTCTACAAAACTGTAACCTCAAGAGAACAGATAAGGCAGTAAATTACTACATTTATGGGAAACGGAGGAACTAAAAAAAAAAAAAGCTAGGCACTTCAATTTACCTAGCTACCAAAATATTAATATCATTTACATATACTGTGCCCAGAGGCTATAAGCCAGAACCACTGGCTTCTAGTTAGGAAACAAAGTAATCTATTATAGCTATTGCACAAAATCTTTATTTTGTGAAGCATGATATGTTGTATGTGCTTACACCTCCCTCCCTTCTTCCTTTCTGTACCCCTTCCCTTATTATTATAAAAAAAATCAATAAAATAATGATTTTTCAAAAAATAGAAAAAAAAGGGTTAGCTCAAAACATCATTATGTCTATTACCCATTTGGCTTCAATCAACCTTATCTTAAAAGCATAGACTCTCCCTGAGGTTTTTTTGTTTGCTTAATATTTCCTCCAGCAACAACTTATCAAATGGTCAGCTGCTCCCATATCTTAAGAGTTTCAACCTACTTTGTATTAGACAAATCACTGCTTCTTCTGCAGGTGACTAATCTAAATCGCCTGAAGAAAAATTGCTGGGGGGATGGCACTCGGATCGCTTCAGCTTTCTGAACTCGCCCAAAGTTTCCTTGTGAGGCAACTTTGGAAAATGAAGCATTCAGACTGCCATCCCGTCAGCGATTTTCATTCTAGCCGGTGGGAAGGCAGTTCGGGGAGATTAGTTGCCCGGAGAAGAAGCGATTTGTCGCTGGGTGACTAATCTAAAATAGCAGCGTGTGTCTCTGCCCTTAGAAATCTGTGCTCACCTATAAGTGTTACAGGTACGCCAAAATCAAGAGCAGAAATAGCTGTCCATTTTCCTGTTCCTTTCTGTCCAGCTGTGTCCTGTATCTTTGGGAGCAGGTGTTTGCCATCTGTATCTCTGAACTTCAAAATTTCAGCTGTGATTTCAATTAAGAAGGAGTCCAATTCTGTTTTGTTCCACTCTTCAAAAGTCTGAAAGAACAAAAGAACAGGTACCATAAGATTTTTTGTTATGTGGGAATTTGCATGGGGCATTTGTTCTGCTTATGTTTTTAAACGGCGAGTTCAGGTTGACCTCACTGCGCTGTTTGCAGGTTGGGGGCGCGACCTTACACTGCCGGCTTCCGACTTTTGGTTTTATAGCCGTGTGCCTCCCTTTTGTGATGTCATTGGCGGGGCAGGGCGGGTCCATAAACGGAGGACGGAAGTCGGGTGCGGGCAGGCGCATGTCAGGTGGTACAGGTTTGGGTCAAGTTTTTCTCGACCCATACATCACTAGTAGCCAAAAAAAAAAAAAAAATTATATATATATATATATATATATATATATATATATATATATATTTGTTTGTGGCGGTGGATTGCTATTTTACTTCAGATGATAGCTATAATAAAATAAAAGTTACATTAAAATAAAGTCAAAAACTGAAAACGTAATTAGTTTTCCTGAGACAGAATGATAAATTACTTTGTCAATTTTAGAGCTTTCTGATCTTCTGGGGTGGAAATATCTCTAGCCTGTGGCTATAATCTACAGCACCACTAACAATTTTCTGTCTTGAGGCATGGACAAAGTAAATGTGGACAGCATGATAGGGCAGCGGATTGGTGTGTAGCAGGCACATAGGTACTGTATAAGATCCTTATTTAAAAACCTGTTATCAAGAAAGCTCTGAATTGCAGAAAGGCCATCTCCCATAAAGTCCTGTTATTCCTCAACCCAGTCCATTGTTAAAGTGACATTTCTTCTACACCCATACCTCCCAACTGTCCTGTTTTCTGCGGGACAGTCCTGATTTGGACAACTCAGCCTGAAGTCCCGAGTTTTTCTCTTTGATTTCCTTCACGGATGCCAGAATAAAATACAAAGTTTGTCTTAATTAAAATAAGAGGCTTTTTCAGTGGGCATAGCTGAACGTAGCAGGGCAGATCTTTTTGTCCCTCTTTCCATTTTTAAATGTTGGGAGGTATTTTCACCAGCCCTCATTAAATGCACATGCCAACGGAGATGCACCTGTCTTAGAAGAAATCAGTTACATGGAAAGAAAGCCCATGGGGGCTTCTAGAACATTGTCTTAGGTAATATTATAAATTGTATGTTGTGGTTTTTTTTTTTTATGCATACATCATTTTGTATTAAGAACATCCCTAAAACATATGTATAACCCTTATAAGACCTGATCTCTTAAAGCACATTACAGAAAAATGGAATGGAATGTTTAAAAACACCTGCTTATATCAAAGATGTATAATGATAATGGAAATGTAAACATTGATAATGTTTATGAATCAGTGAATTTGATGTATATACAGATAATACTATGCAAAATTATTATTCAAAACATTCTTTTGATGTGATAATACTTCTTGATTAATAAAAGTGAATACACAAGAAAAAAAAACATCTGCTTAATGCAGAACTCTGAAGTTTATAAGGGAATTTATATGCTGTATGGTAAACAAAGCTAATAGGATTTTTTGACATTCATGCACCACAAAATTCTACCTTGGCCATCTCATCTTGGTCAATTCCCAAAATATCTTTCATTAAGTGGTAGGCTTCACATATCAGCTGCATATCTCCATATTCAATGCCATTGTGTACCATTTTTACAAAATGTCCAGCTCCTTCTTCACCAACCTGGCAAGAAATACATTGAATGTAACAGCATCAGTTACATGCCAGACATTAAAATACACATTTTATATTACATGAGTTTTTTTTTAGATAATCCTGGCTAGTAAATATGATGCAGAGGGGATACACAGGTATATTTTGTGATGATCAACACACATACTAAAGGGAAGTTCATCTTTCAATCTTTCAATTTACTTTTAGTTAATCTTGTGACACATTCCTAATGTTGCCCCAACCCTAGCACAATGGTATTAAAAAAAGTATTGATATTTTATTTTGGATTTAAGAATAATAAAATAAATGGGGCATTTCACCTTTGAGAATGTTGTAAAATGTCCTATTCTTAACTATTCAATTTGTCTTCAATTTTAAAGTTAACTGATCCTTCTTCTGCCCCTTTCCAGTTTTCAAGTGAGACTCACTGACCACAGAAACAAAAATATATTGCTCTGACAATTTTATTGTCTTTGCCA
This sequence comes from Xenopus laevis, assembly GCF_017654675.1. NCBI lineage: Eukaryota > Metazoa > Chordata > Amphibia > Anura > Pipidae > Xenopus > Xenopus laevis. The sequence continues at coordinate 52,108,910 of NC_054384.1, read as the reverse complement.
CTTTACTGCTTAGCCTAATATTCATTCTATTTATATTTCTGCCTCCCAATGAAGTGACTGTCTGCCTTGGGTACACTGGACCATAGCAATCAGATAGGTGCTAAAATTCTAAACTGGAATATAATAATAATTCAAACACCACAAAATATAAAAAACAAAGACTAACTGCAAATGCTCACTGTCTACACAACACTGAAAGTTCATTTAAAGGCAAACCGCCCCTTTAAAATAACAGGATTTCAAACAGTTTATTGTTATTTACATATAATAGCACTTACCCAATCACAGCATGGTTCATTGTCCACCTTAGCAGCAATACTCTGGAAAATGTTTTTGATATGGGGCCTACAAAGTAAAAAATAAACAAACAGGGGTTTCATTAGAGATGCAGGAAAAATCGTGAGTGTAGCTACACAGAGCAGAGATCAGCCAGAAAAATGCAAGCACTCTCTTTTTTGGCATGATCTTCACCCCTCTCCATGTAGTTGCACTTAGGCTGATGCTGTGTCTGTCAGTTCAGCTAAACAGGGAAGCATATAGGTATCGGAGTGGATCCACTTCTCTCCATCTGCCTACAAAATGCAGGCAGTGCCACTCCTAGAAGTCAGCAGTCAATTACTAGGGGAGGCAAAAAGCCGCCTCCTGTAACTGTATGAGTAAAATGTCTGGTATTTAAATCAGCTCCGCTAGTGCAGATGGCGCGCTCATTGCACTAGTGTGTCCTCCCCTTTGACCCACTCCGACGCAAAGTTTTAGGCATGGAATGGGGGGGGGGGGAAATCAGGTGCAAATTTGTACAGTGTTTATAAATACTGCCACAATGCTTTGTATAAACATTTACCTCCCTTCATCCTTTGTTGAGACTGTTTTGGCAAAGGCTAAAATTATAATCTAATAATCTACCTTTGTAATTAAAACAATAGCAAATATGCTTGTTTAGCATGAACCCCTTGTATACTGCCCCTTTAAATATGCCGCCCATATATCAACTTGAGCGACATTACTTCCAGGACAGTCAATGGGAGCGTTTATAAACTTTTTGCATGACAATTTAATGGCACAAGTTGTTGGGGAGCCAACCAGAAAAAATACTATATGGGATCTGGTGATCTCGATGACCCATAACGTATAGCAAGCAATTGAACCCCTGGGCACCAGTGACCATAATGGTATCTCATTTAATGTCTGTTGCAAAAAACAAATATATACTGGGACAACAAAAACCCTGAATTCAGAAAAGCAAACTTTAGCTCCTTAAGGGTCTGCCCTGCAGAGCATAGATCGGGCATTATGTTTTCTGCTAAAAACACAGAACAGCAATGGTTGGCATTTAAAATTATATTAAATCATTACTGCTCTCAGTTATTACCTTAAGAAGTAAATGTGGCTTAATATAGAGGTAAAGAAGTTAATCGGAATTAAGAGAAACGCTACAAGTCTGTGGGGACAGAAGCTGCATTTAATGAATATAAACACTATAATAAATGTTGTACAGCAGCAATCTGGAGGCTAAGACTAACCCCAAAAAGTTTTTTAAGTATATTAATAGTAAAACAATGCAGGTTCAGAGTGTTGCCCCTTTAACAGATACAAAAAAAAACAGATACTAAATTAGTTATTTTCTTCAGTGTTTATAACAGAGGGGTCAGAGTTCGCAGATCCGCCGCATAGCTGCAGCGTTGTCTCAGCTCAATATAGTCAGTGGCTGATTATAGGGTTCATAATGCTTTACTAAAAAAATCTGAATAAGGCACCAGGGCCAGATTGAATGCACTCACAGGTTTTAAGAGAGTTTAGTTCAGTTTTGGACTAGTCTATTTTTGATTTTCTCAGACTCTCTTTCATCTGGTATGGCACCTATGGATTGGAGGAAATCTGACATCATTCCTATTTTTAAAACGGGTTCGCAATTTCAGCCTGGCAATTATAGGCCTGTAAATTCATCTGTATTGGGTAAATTATTTGAAGGCTTGTTAATGGATCTCATCGACGAAGGGCTGTTGGGCTTAATGAAGTTGTTTGCACATGGATAGGAAACTGGCTACAGGATCGAGTGCAGATGGTGGTTGTTAACATGTACATGCTCTAATTGGAGTAAAGTTCTTAGTGGGGTCCCTCAGGGCTCTGTATTGGGCCCACTTTCATTTAACTTATTCATTAATGACTTAGGGGAGGGTGTTGTAAGTAATGTATCAGTGTTTGCAGATGACACAAAACTATGCAGCCCAACTAATTCTATCCAGGATGAAGCATATTTGCAACAGGATCTTGACAAGCTGGCAATCTGGGCAGCTAAATGGCAGATGAGATTCAATGTTCATAAATGTAAAGTCATGCACCTGGGCTGTAAAAATATGTAACCCACTTATACCATAAATGGGACTGCACTAGGCAAATCCATAATGGAAAAAGACCTTGGAGCCCTTGCAGATAATAAACTTGGCTGTAGCAAGCAATGCCAGTCAGCAGCTTCAAGGGCAAAAAGGTCTTGAGCTGTATTAAAAGGGTAGCATAGATTTGAGGGAGGAAGGGGTTATTCTTCCACTGGAATATGCTGTATAGTGAGGGAATGGAAGAAAGGTTATAGTACAAGTTGATCAAGGGACTGGTCTGATTGCCATCTTGGAGTCAGGAAGAGATTTTTTCCAAAATTGGAAAAAAATTGCAAATTGGAGAGGCTTCAGATTGGGTTTTTTGCCTTCCTCTGGATCAGCTTACAGTTAGGCAGGTTATATATAAACTTAAGGTTGAAGTTGACGGACATGTGTCTTTTTTCAACCTAACTTAATATGTTACTATGTGACCTTGGAGCACACTTTTTTGATGATGCAAGGGCAGAAGGTTATTATAAATATAGTTAAAGGCAGTAAAAGCTCTCTGCTGTGTGTAAGCACTCTTTTGTTTTACAAAAAATAAAAAGGACAGCGGCCTCAATACTAGAATGAATAAAGATAATGGAAAGCACTACGGAGCTCTGTTGCCTGTACAGAAGCACTGCAGTGTTGATCCTCTTTGTAGTCTTGTGACCTCCATTGTACTATAATTTATAGCAGGTGGTTATATTATCTGCAATATATACACCTTTAGAAAATTTAAAGCAGCTTAATACCAGGCTTGTTTGTCTCCTCCAGGCATGAGGGAGGGGCCATATCGTGCCCCATCCTCTCCTCCACTGACGCCACTTCCAACAAACAAAATTTTCTTGGCCTTTAGCTCATTGCAACGTCTCTGAAAAATAAACAGGCAATAACACAAAATCAAAACTATAAACATCATACTTTATAAAAAAAGGCTATTTTGCAGCACAAAGCCCATCTCTTTGTCAAGAATATTATTAAAAGGATATGATCATTATAAAAAAAAAAAAGTTTTCTAAACTGGAATCTCAGAGAGAACCAACAGAGCAAATTCTTATTAGATTTACACAAAAAGACTTTATACTTTGCTGTCCACCTTTTCATCAGACATGGATTGCTCTGCTCAGATTCTAATTCGATTAAGTTGCATGAAAGCCTGAAGCATGAATAAGGCCCAGCTGCTAACAGTTCCCTGCCACTGAAAGCCAAGTAATTAATGATAATTATTCTGCTTTTTCATTCTTACTACTTTTGATACATGTGTAATATCTATACTACTTAATCACAGTTTTTTTACTCAAAAAGGTCCTGTTGTACTTTTTTTATCAAAAAAATTAAAAAAGATAGTAATCCTATTACAGAGAATAAGTAAATTGGCCCAGCTTGAATTATAGACTATGAAAAATGGTGTACCTTGTCTCTAAAAAACCTGGAATGTCAAAAAGTGAAAAAGTTTTTTTTAGACATTTAGGAGCAGATTTATTAAAGTGTGAATTTAGAACTCACCACAGAAAAACTCGCTCACTTTATATTCATTCCTACGGGATTTTTAAAAGCATATTTATCAAATGGTGAACTCCGTTATAAATACGATTCTAAAAATCCCGTAGGAACAAATAGAACATGGATGAGCAAACCTTTTTTTAACCTCTAAAATTTATGTAAATAGTGCCCAGAATAACACACCTTTCTTTCTGTACGTTGTCTCTAAATCACAAGTAGCTCCACTGCAGCTTACTACAGCTAGTTCCTGGTCTAGAGTGAAGCTTCCCCCCCCCCAAATTTTTTTCTGAGCTCTCCTTTTCTCTTTGATTGTGAAGATAGTAGGGATGCACCGAATCGACTATTTTGGATTCGGCCGAACCCCCGAATCCTTCGTGAAAGATTCGGCCGAATACCGAACCGAATCCGAACCCTAATTTGCATATGCAAATTAGGGGTGGAAAGGGGGAAAATATTTTACGTCCTTGTTTTCTGACAAAAAGTCACATGATTTCCCTCACCTAATTTGCATATGCAAATTAGGGTTTGGTTCGGCCTGGCAGAAGGATTCGGCTGAATCCGAATCCTGCTGAAAAAGGCCGAATCCCGAAGCGAATCCTGGATTCGGTGCATCTCTAGATGATAGTCAAAAAAGTTCCTCTTGCACATGTCTGACTGATTTCAATTGGAGCAGGAGGCACTGGCATGCACCGTAGACACCTCTTTCACCATCGGGAGCTCACAGTAGAAGCTGCTAGAGATAAACTAGCTGAAATGAGCTGCTTGTGATTCTGAAACAAACGGAGATTGAATGGCAGGGAAAATGTATGCTATTCTGGGGGCTGATTAGAGTCTTTTAGGGGGTTTAAAATAAAAAGGATGAAAAGCAGCGTTGAAGCTCAACTTACAGTGCTGTCTCTGTATTCTGAATTTCCACCATCAATGATAATATCACCAGGCTCCAGCAAAGGAATCTACATATGAAAAAAATATATATTTTATATGAGGAATAAGCAAACAGGTCCACTGGTACTCTAATCTTGACAACTGGGACTTTAACAAAGAAACACAAGTCTGTCTTATTTGACTGCAGTGGAAGGGGTCTAGATCTTCCCTTTACACATACCAAATTATTTATGAAGTCATCAACAGCCTGTCCAGCTTTTACAAGCATCATTATTCTCCGTGGCTTCTTCAGCTTGCACACCATTTCTTCTAGGGAGTGGGCACCAATAACTTTAGTTCCTTTTGCTTCATTAGCCAAAAACTGGTCTACTTTTGACACCGTCCTGTTATATGCACATACCTTAGCATAAAGGAGCAAACTTTTTAAAAAATGTTTAAACAAACACACATCTTGTACAAATATACAATTATGCAATATAGGTAAAATAACCAATTTCTCACAAAATGGCACGAGTTCTTAATATTGAGCCTACAGCATTCCATATTAACATTACTAAACACAAACAGGAGCACAGCAAATGCCACAGTTTTCATGATATAATGCATTGCGGTTTATTGACCTGAGCAGCTTCCAGCCAATGAGAAATTTTGTTGGCTTTAGAGATTGTTTGAATTCTGTCTGGGGTTAAAAATCCCAAGAGAGGATACAGATGTTCATAGCACTGGATTATTCTTTGGTCTTATAAGGTTATACCATCTTTCTTGTTTTACTGCTGCTTTAACCTATTTTTTCAAATATAAGATATGTCCATAACCATGTCAAGTGTGTAATGAATTATCTTATTTAATATATGGATTGTGTGGTGTATATGGCACAGAGATATATTTGCTTAACAAGTAGACATTATTCAACACATTTACTATTTATAAGTTTAAACAAATGTCCATTGAACTAGGGTTAAGAAAAAGTAATGAATGCAGAAAGTTCCAGAAAGTTAAATGTGCTTTGCCTTCATGGGTAGAAATGAATTATTTAGAACATATGAACTTAACAAAATGTACATCACTAAAAACATTATGTTTTCTAAAGAGTCCATTATAAACAAGGAACAAGGTTTAAGAGTTACAACAACCAACAATTAGTCAACATTCATTTCTTCATTTCAGTACATACCACAAAGCCATGGTCGTTCATATTCAACACTAGGTTTTGACCCATCACAGCCAGTCCAATAAGGGCAATGTCAGCTCTACATATTAAGATATAAAAAATCAATATAGAATATGTTAGCAATGGCACTGTAAGACATTTGTATTTAACATCTACATAATGAAGTCATACTATACATCTTACACATCTGCTCTGCTCGAGGAAACTTATAGAAGCTGATTAAGAAAAGACAGTAAGAAACAGCAAATTAAAAAATAAAAGGGAAGCAAAAAAAATTAAAGGTGGGGGAATGAGAGAGGCAAAGTGGGAAAAGAGGATTAGACAGATGCAAGGCAAGTAAGAGAAGATTTGGAATATAAAATTTTGAACAAAGGATGATGGAAAGGATTACTTTGAACGGTTTTATTGTACAAATACAGCTCTGGTTTCAGTCCTTTACACATGGCCATTTTTACATTTTTCCTGTGCAGTGGCTTTATGTGTTCCTCCTTACAATAATGGAAATTGGCCACTTAGCTGTGGTGCCTGCACAGACAGCACATGAATGAACACAAGACAATGCGTGTTTTTATTTCATATGCAGTCGGTGCTTCACTGCAGTCCCATCAAATGAATTTATCAGAAAAAGCCCTAGTAATGCTTGGTAATTTTTCCCTACTACCGGCATAACATTTTTCCCACCTGCCAATTTTTGGAGGGGAGAACAAGATAGTTTAGGGAGGCCCTGTTTTCTATGTCAATAAAATTAGGCTAGTTGCATCTTATGTTATACATTACAATGTCAAAATTCAGCTGCAGATCAGCATTTTTTATTCCCCAACTATTTTAGCCTTATTGTTAACAGGCTGAAGTGGTGCACTAGCACTCCTTGCAGACATGCAAGCATGTATTGACGCAAGTGTTTTAGGAAACAGAGACAAATTGCACAATTTTGTGTCCATTTGAAATTGAGCGCTTATGCCAGAAACACATCATGTTTGTATGCCTGCAATGATCACAACATGAAATAACATATTCATCAAATAAAGACATGTATAGACAAAGCTAAAGGTAATAGACTCTTAATGACAACACAATGTACTTCCTGAAACCAAAGAGCTTTTTTTACTTCAGGTTGCACTGAAGCTTTGCTGAAACACACCCTTGGTAGAATTCCCGTGTGACTCACTACAATCATAAATCCATTCTTAAATGCAAACAAAACAATCAGAACAGATATGCATTATTACAACCAATAAAAAGAGATTGAAAACCAACCAGGTTTTTCTCAGGTGTACTGTTTTTATACAGTGACATGGACACATTGTAAGTATAACAATGGCATTTTATCGTTTTATCTGTAATGAACAGCTTGGTAACAACAGTTTCCATTTTTTTTGTTAGCAAATTAATTTTCAGCATCCACCTGTCTCTTTCAGTGCATTTTCTATCAAACCAGAGAATACATTTGTAATGTTCTCTGACCCTCATCAGAACCATTTCTTCTCTATCTTGTATATTTATATATTGTTAAAGGGTACACAGAGTACGTTTACCGTTTAAAGACCATAGCTCAGTGTGGGTTTAAGCATGTGTCCTTTCAAATCAGCTGAATAAGGAAGTCATATTCATTGTCTCTGAGCAAATTTAACTGGAGTTACTTTAGTCCAGCACACAGTTATGTCTGGCCAATGAGTTATAAACTGTCCGCCATAATGGGTGGTCCAGTATTGAACTCGGACTCCCCATTAAAAAGCTTGGAAAAGCCCTGCAACATTAATGTCTATATTTTTCCAATGTCATTTGTCAGTGAAAATATAAACAGCATTAAAGTGAAAATCAGTTTGCAGAACATTTGATTATCCAGCAAAACTATCCAGTTTTTGGGGATGTCCACCCAAAACAGTTTTTTTCCCTACTTGCCAAGATATGTTACACATTTTCAATTGTTTTAAGATGATTTGTAAATGTAAATTGCTATTAAAATTAGTATAAATCTGACAATTTGTATGCTCTGCACTTTTGGTCAGAACCGAAAGAGAGAAACAAATAATAGTTTTAATTGCTTCTACAAAAAAGTTAAGTGTTTCATTAATGTACATTGGAAAGTTGCTTATAATTATATTTGTTTTCATTATGTCGTTTTTGTGTTTTAACATACATAAAATACAGATTTTAGTGCTTACCAGAGGTCATAAGCAATTACAGTAACTGGTGTAAAATTAAACACAGACACAAAGTAATAGCCTTGATTAGCTACAGGATTACAGCATAGCTAGCAGAAATCATCTGTACTGTAGAAGGGATAAGGGGAGGGGGAGGGGTCATTAACCTGCAAAAAGGTTATTGCACTGGGACACTGTAGTATTTAAAAGCTGACATAAAGTTCTGTTTTAATGCTGAATACCAGCGCCGGAACAAGGGGTAGGCAGAGAAGGCATGTGTCTAGGGCGCAAAGCTTGGGGGCACCAGGCATGTACCTTCTCTGCTTCCTACCCCTAGTCTGGTCCCCATTTCTTCTCATCGGCTGTGAGAGCGAGCACCTATTCACACGTGTGAACATGTGTGAGTCAATTCGGCACTTCGAACAGCCAGGTTGCTTAGGGCGCCTGGCTGGCAAGGCCCACCACTTCAGAATACATATTTAATTTAAACAGGAATAAATCTTAAAATGAATTAATGTTACAGCTAACTCTCATCAGCAGAGTCTCATGCAAACTTATCTAGACCTTAAAAGTAAGAGTAACATCAAAAAATGAAAGTGTTCTAAAGCAATGAAAATATGTACTGTCGTGCTGCACTGGTAAAACTGGTGTGCTTGCTTCAGAAACACAACTATAGTTTACATAATTAAGCTGCTGTGTAGCCACGGGGGCAGCCATTCAAATCTGAAAAATTAACAGTCAACAGAAACGCTCTATTGTATACAATGGGATTATTCAGAATGTATCTGTTAATTACTGTGTCCTGTGCTTCAATGTCTGCCCCCATGGTTACACAGCAGCTTGGTTATATAAACTATAACTGTTTTTCTGAAGTAAACGCAGCAGTTTTGCCAGTGCATTATATTGACTTTCCTTTAAAACACTTTCATGTATTGGTGTTACTTTTCCTTTAAAGAGATACTAATGCATATGGGGTGCTTAAACTAACATATTCCCGGGACTTCTGATTATAGAGGCCAGTTCCACATTATTTCAGTTCAAAACAAAACTCACACTGCACTACTTTCCTTTAATTTTGTCAACATGAAACAAACATCATGCTAGCATTATACAAAAATCATAAATGGCTGTGAAATGATTGGTTTTAATTCTCTTGAGACTCGGGGTGGAGTGCATTGTGTTGAGGCTGCAGTAGTGAAAACAGTATAGAAACAAACAAATCTGTTTCTCTGCTGAATTCAGATAATGGGGAAAAAGAAAGAATGCAGGGGCTTACAGGTAATAATGAAAGATGCGATATAAAAATAAACTCTGTATAGTTTCAATCTACAAATATTTACATAACTTTTACTTTGATTTTTTTTTTTTTTTTTATCTCCACTAAAGTTTCTGCCTTTTTCATAAAAAGCTTATCGACATTTCAAATACTTCAGATTGAAAGAAAGGCCTGGGTTACCTATTTCATATAGAGCAATTAAACAAAGAGGTAGTTAAAAGACCAGTTCACCAAACGTAGCAACTCAGTCTCTTATCGAATGTGCAAAGAAATTTGTAGAATTTGATTTATTCCCACACAAGAGATGGAATACACTGCTATGGCCTTTATGATTGACACCTCTTTCATTCTCTCTCCTAGGCTGAATAGGGCACGCAAAACTAATTAATGCATACGGCAATAAAGAGCTCCTGTACTTACTGAGCCATGTTGGAGACGTCAGGCTTTGCAGATATAAGAGAAAAAGAAGCGGAACGCCACCAGTCACAGATTAGATTCTTCTTAGAACAACACTTCCAGCTAATCAGGTTTGTGAGTTTAAGCAATCTGATGTGAGGCATGCCCTTATTTTGCTATTGACTGCCATTGGTTTAGAGGGCTCGACCAACATGTCACTTGCCCAATCACCGCGTAGGATTTCTCGCAAGGCTGTGGGCAGAGCTTGCCCGACTGAAGCAATCGTATACCGAACTCGTTGACTGGCTCACCATGACTTTGCATGTGATTGTAAAGGAAATGTCACTCAGGAAATCATTTTCCTGATTTGACACGAATTTGTTTAGCGATTGTTAAAGTAGGGCTTGTCCGAGCTGCACTGATGTTGAGCCATTGGGATGTGCCCATCAAATCATACACTGGCGTAACGATTGCGTCCCTGATCTAGTTGATGTTTTTGGTAAAAATATTTGGGATGCACGCAACTTAAACTAGCTCACAAGCTTTTAGTAAAGCTGTGCGCTCAAATGATCGCCTGCCAGCGCTAAAATTGTCTACAGTGGCATGTGATGCCAGATAAGACCAGTGAGACTGGGAGAGAATGATATATTGACATTGAGTGGCAGATTTGTCAAAGTTCAAGGTGAATTTTCGAATTCAAAATTTTTTAATTTGGAGCTATTTTTTTATGTACTTCAACTCGGGAATAGTCCAGATTCGATTTGAATTTGAAAAAAAATTAGAATATCGAAATTTATCACACTGTCAATTTAAAAATTCTACTTCGACCATTCGGCATCTAAAACCCGCTGAATTGTTGTTTTAGCCTATGGGGGACCTCCTAGAACCTACCTGGAGTCAGTTGGTGGACTTTGAAAAATCAAAATTCAACATCACATAACATTAATTAGTCACAATTACTTAAAGGGATACTGTCATGGGAAAATAATTTTTTTTTCAAAATGAATCAAATAGTGCTGCTCCAGCAGAATTCAGCGATGAAATCCATTTCTCAAAAGAGCAAACAGATTTTTTTATATTCAATTTTGAAATCTGACATGGGGCTAGACATATTGTCAATTTCCCAGCTGCCCCCAATCATGTAACTTGTGCTCTAATAAACTTCAATCACTCTTTACTGCTGTACTGTAAGTTAGAGTGATATCACCCTTTCCCCCCCAGCAGGCAAACAAAAGAACAATGGGAAGGTAACCAGATAGCAGCTCCCTAACACAAGATAACAACTGCCTGGTAAATCTAAGAACAACACTCAATAGTAAAAAACCCATGTCCCACTAAGACTCATTCAGTTACATTGAGAAGGAAAAACAGCAGCCTGCCAGAAAGCATTATTCTCCTAAAGTGCAGGCACAAGTCACATGACCAGGGGCAGCTGGGAAATTGACAAAATGTCTAGCCCCATGTCAGATTTCAAAATTGAATATAAAAAAATCTGTTTGCTCTTTTGAGAAATGGATTTCAGTGCAGAAGTCTGCAGGAGTAGCTCTATTAACTGATGCGTTTTGAAAAAAACATGTTTTCTGATGACAGGATCCCTTTAAATTGAAGGTATGGATAATGATACAGCAGCTTAAAAGCTGAGATTGGCTCTTTTGCTTGTATAAATAACACCAGCACATACAGTATGTTACGTGCATCACATATATGTAAACATGGGCACTGCTTTGATTTTGCCATTAAAAAGTTTGTTGTGTCAAAAGGAGAATAATTAAAGGAAAGTTTTACCTTTTTTTTTTGTAAACGGACTCTAAGGAGGTTATTTATTAAAGTCAGTTTTTTTGATTTATTAAATCCCAATGGTGTTAAAAGTCTGAATAAAACAGTACTCCAACTCAGACCTGCCGAGTTCATGTAGAAGTCAATTCCACACGAGTATGAAGAGCTTTGACCTGTAGATAACCCTTTTGCTGGGTAGGGTGCTCAAACAGTGAAAGGATCACCTGCCTGTGATCCAGAACATATGTAAGAAACCAGGTACACTGTGGCACACCAGACGTGGAGATTTAGTGCATCAACATTTCTTTATTGGCCCCATAAAGTAGATACATGTAAGGCAACGTTTCGGACCCCACTGGGCCCTTTCTCAAGGGCCCAGTGGGGTCCGAAATGTTGCCTTACATGTATCTACTTTTTGGGGCCAATAAAGAAATGTTGATGCACTAAATCTCCACGTCTGGTGTGCCACAGTGTACCTGGTTTCTTACACATGTAGAAGTCAATGGCAGATGTCCCGAAGATATCCTGATTTGAACTGGGTTTCCAAAAGAGTTGCGGTATTCGGGCGTCAAATCTGAAGACGTTACGGTATTCGGGCATCAAAACAATAAATGCCGTATTCGGATTGGTCATGATTTTACAGAGTTTTTTCCAGAACTAGAAATTTTCTGGAAATGAATTGATAAAATAAGGGGAAAAAATCTGTGTGGATTTGGTCGGGAGTAGTTTTCAGAAAATTTTTGGATTTTGATAAATAACCCCCTCAATGTTTCAACTAGGGATGCACTGAATCCACTTTCTGGCATTTGGCCGAATCCCCAAATCCTTCGGGAAAGATTCGGGCGAAAATCGAACCGAATCCAAAATCGAATTTGCATATGCAAATTAGTGTCGGGAACGGAAAAGGTGGGGAAAAATGGTTTTACTTGTTTTGTGACAAAAAGTCATGTGATTTCCCTTTACACACCTAATTTACATATGCAAATTAGCATTCCGATTCGAATCCTGCTGAAAAAAGCCGAATCCCGAACCGAATCCTGGATTCAGTGCATCCCTAGTTTCAACATATTCTGACTCCTGCTTAATGGTGTTTTTAAGCGTTCAGTCTGCAGACCCAAAGGAACAGTAACACCAAAAATTAAAGTGTTCTAAAGCAATGAAAATATAATGTACTGTTATTACAACACAGCACCTTGTTTATATAAATGGAAACAGTACATTATATTGTCTTTCCTTTAAAACACTTTCATGTATTGGTGTCATCGGTTCTGTCAAAGCAACCAATTAGATCTTTGGTTTAGTTTTCTGACTTATAGATGATTGGTTGGATTTAGTCAATCCGCTTAAATTTGGTGCTTGGGGAGTACTGATGTATCCCTCTGCATAGTGATAGGCGAATTTATTCGGAAGGCATGGATTTGCGACGAATTTCCAAATTTCGTCCTGATAATGTTTTTGCAAAACTGTGGCGAAAATTCTCATTGACAAAAAAAAATGTCAAAATTATTCGGACGACCATTGACTTTATTGCATTTGAATAAAAGAGTTGCGCGTGTCAAAATTGTCGCGTGAAAATTATTTTGACATCCATTGACTTCAATGCAGTTCGCGAATTTTTTCAGTGTTTCACAAATTTGTAGGTGGAACGGGACAGATTTGCCCATCACTACCTCTGCGTATTTTTATTCTTGGATAATCTGCTCAGCAATTTTAACTGCCCTGACAACAATAACATGCTGATCTATACATTGCAACTATCTCAACTATAACTGGTTTGACGTTTGCCCTTGTAAAATCTGTTAAAAGGAAATTATACCTCTACATTGTGGGTCCCTCTGTAATGATAATCGTACACACTCTTATCCATATTATTGATCTGGATAAAGTTGCACAATATATAAATTATTTAGAGCAGCATGGATTTAGAAGCTGAGCACCTAAACCTTTTTTGTTTTAAGCATCTTTAAAGATTGGACTTTGTTCATGATTGCATACTACCTGTGTTACACTATGTTACACCAACATGAAATCAACGGATAGTGGATGGATAGATCCTATGTATGAGACAACAGTTAGTCAGCTGTTAGGGTCACTAGAATACCATTGGTCTCTAACATTTAGAAATTATAATTTCAGCATTTTAAAGCAAATGCTTTCTTTCATCTTAAGAATCTTCCATATCTAGGTTCGCTTATCCTCATCAATGGCATCCTCCACAAAGGTAAAGCATCCACCCACATGCCCCACATCTTTTGGGATGTAGTGTTAGCCATTTTGTAGTGATGCATCTTCCACTACACCTATTCCTGATCTTTTACAGAGCAATCCTGTGCCCCTCATGTACCAAATTATTGAGCAGCAAGGTCTGCCTGGGGAGTATAGCAGCGTTTAGGAGCAGCAACGAGGAAAACAGAACAAGGGGCTACTATAACATACAAGTGAGAATAAGGCTATAGTAGCACATAGCCAGGTTTCTTTGCATTATCAGGGACATGCAAAAGCAATAGAATCAGCAGAGTTATGTTAGTAAAAGATGTGTAACCCAACAGGACTATCAGCCTATTCAAAGCCTTTAAAGACTTACTAGTCACTCACTTAAAATTTTAATTTTAACCATTTAGTTATAATATGATATCAACCCATGTTTATGTTCTCCACATGTCTTTGAGAACATAAAATAGGGTTTTCAACGGAGCTGATTTATCAACATAAATTGTTGGATGTTATTTATTGTTCACCATTCATATTTATTACATCATTTTAAACCAGTTTCTTGCTTCCCACTTCCTTTACCATTTAAAGTGACTAGGAATAATGTTATATTCTGACTCACAGTCAAAACTATTTTAGGATACAGGATTTTCTTTTCAACAGGTATTCTCTTTATTGAATTTTAAACATGGGGTAGGGATACAGCAGAAAAAGGGGGGGGGGGTGTACAGCCATGGTTGAGTCCAACCATATAATCACTGACATGTAAATCATAACATCACATGAAATTTAACTTTACTCTAATATTGGCTTTTAGAATCTCCCTCCTCCATGAAAGATATTTTATCACAGATAAATCAATTGTGTTAGCAAGAAGTGATGTGGGCAAAAACAGCTGAACCACATTTAAAGCGCAAATTTATGGATGACTGGTTTCTTTTATTTGAAACTAAATCCTGGTCGCAAAACTAAAATCTTAGAACTACTACAAATCTAAGGGGCCGATTCATCAATAGTCGAATATCGAGGGTTAATTAACCCTCGATATTCGACTGGGAACTAAAATCGTTCGACTTCGAATATCGAAGTCGAAGGATTTTGCGCAAATCCTGCGATTGATCGATCGAAGGATTTTTCGTTCGATCGAACTATTAAATCCTTCGAATCGAACGATTCGAAGGATTTGAATCCAACGATCGAAGGAAAATCCTTCGAACAAAAAATCACAGGCAAGCCTATGGGGACCTTCCCCATAGGCTAACATTGACTTCGGTAGGTTTTATCTACCGAAGTAGGTGGTCAAAGTATTTTTTAAAGAGACAGTACTTCGATTATCGAATGGTCGAATAGTCGAACGATTTTTACTTCGAATCGTTCGAATTCGAACTAATTTAACCAATTCGATGGTCAAAGTACCCAAAAAATACTTCGAAATTCGAAGTTTTTTACATTTGAATTCTTCACTCGAATTTTGTAAATCTGCCCCTAAATGTATTGAAATGTAAGGTGGCTTTAACAGTTCATGAATAGTTTGGAGACTTGATACTGCCATTTTTGTTGATAATTCTTTTTACGTAAATATGTAAATCCACTGAGTGAAGTTTGGTTTATTATTGTTTCTTTACTTCATTATTTTATTTACTACCTATTTTACTTTGGAATGTGTGCTTTTGAGTATATATATTTATAGATATTTGTTTGTATCTTTGACATGTTATACAGCATTGTATATTCTTTTCTTTTGTTATCTTGACGTACTCAATCTGCTCAATATTTTCTATTGTGTTTATGGAAAACTCAATAAAATTATTGAAATCAAGAACATCATATGAAATTTCACTTTTACATTTATTAGCATTGAAATATTAAGAGGTGAATTTCCAACCACAGACCCCAAACTTTATCAAATTTGCCTGGTTGCCCCCTGGCAGGATACAGGATTTAATTTAATATACTGTAATACCTCTAAAAATTTCCTGTGTCCTTTTCTCTGAACATTGCCTAATAAAATCCATTTCTATTCCCCTTTATTTTGTTTCCATTTCCTTGATAGCCTATCTTTATTTTTGTTCTTTAAATAATATGCGTTATATGTGTTGTCTCTTATTTGGATATTTAATATCAATGAACAGAGTAGTTATTATTATTTTTTATTTTATAGAGAGCCAAAATATATCACATCACTTTACAGAGATTATATGTCATTCATACATGCTTGTTTGTTTTGGGGAAGTGGGAGGAAACTCACACAACCCTGGAGAACATACAAACTCCTTGCAGATAGTGCCCTGGCTGGAATTAAGCCCTGGACACCAGAACTACAAGGCAGTTTAGATGGGCAGCACCACAGAATACTGAGTTTCAGTATTATTGAAAGTATTAGGGAAACTATAACCCTGAACTTTGCAAGTCCCTGTGAAACTATCACACAAAACAACCTATATGTCAAATACTTTTTTCTTATAAATATAGACTTTTTGCAAAACATATATCTATTTCTAACTATCTGTGCTATTGGATTATCCCAAATAAAATGCTGCCATTTTAAGTATAACAGTCCAGAGAGACAAGCAGAAAGGGTCAGTGAGTCGATGGATCAGAGGCAGTGTTTGGGCAGTGGCCTCACAAGGCAGGCATATGTTGACCCTCCATTCCTTTTGACAACCCTACTATAGTCCTTTTTTCTGGCTCCAAACAAAGTAGCAGAAAATACATAGTAGGTTACATGAGCCAATGGTTATAGTTTGAAGTAGTTTTTCTTTGCTCATTTCCCATTTCTGAAGCAAATAGACAGCGACAAAATGGTGTGGGTAGTAGTAGTAAAACCTTTAACCTTATAATAAATATTTTGGTAACTGTGCTGAGTGGGGTGCTCACTACCTCACAGTAGAAGTTTCAGTTGCTCAACACACTGCAGAACGACTAGGGTTAACTCGCTCCTCTCCGAAGACAGGACAAACTATTGCTTCTTGAGATTCCTCCTTCCTGGTATCTCCACCTCCTCTCCAGTTTTTAGTTTGTCCTGCCTCAGAGGCAGCAAATTCTCCTCCTGCATATTTAGTATCAATGATCTGTTTTTTAGTGCTTCTGGCATAAGTTTTAAGTATCAGATTGAGCCCAGCGCTATATCGCTTATGGTAAGGGGAGAAGAATACCTCACCAAAGTGTGATTTACAATAGCACATAGAGTCCCAGGTCTACTACCATATATACGTCTGGCAAGTACAGGTAGCAGTCTGGTTGAGCGCTCCCCCTGGTCAAATACCGAATGGTTGAGCCCTTCACTGTGTGCTCCCCCTATCACATACCGGTCGACAAGCTAAGGGGATAAGTGCTCCCGCTATTCCTAATAACAGGTTGAGCCTACCCAGACATTCCACAGGAGCAGAGGAAAATGGGCATACACACACCCAACCATAAGGCGGGTTGCTAGTCTCGCAGCCCTTAATAGTGTATGCGTTCCACCGCGGTCTGCTCTTGTTCGCACCCTTTCGGCAGCCATCTTATCACTCTTTGCGCGATCAACACCAAAGAATACCGGCAGCCATATTGGATGCCAAAGCTCTTAGCACACACAAACACACACCGGGTGACGCAACTGTTCCAGCTATGAATCTCTCTGGTCCGTAGACTAACGTGGCAATGCAACCTACTTGCCTGAAAGCCCAAAGGCATGCATAGGGCATAGTACTTCACTCATACAGCGACTGCACTATGGCTTCAGCAGACGAGGAGCTGGTTTTCCTGATCGAGGAAACTGACTTGACAGATAAACAGTGCAAGCTGAAGGCAAGAGTTAAGAAAGCTTCCAAAACATCTGTGAAGCATAAAGATCGATCACGTTCAGCTTCCTCGGTACAGGTATCGGTACAGGTACAATCTACCTTACAACCCTCAAATTCAGCACCGGGCAATAGTGGCATAACCACAGCCTTAGTACAGGAGGGCCAGGCACAAGGTCAGATTCCTTATACAATGCCTCACACTCAAGCCTCGGGTTCCAGCAAACCCGAACGCAAGATCAGGCATCCCCCGATTTTTCTCATTTTATCACCTGGTTCCAATCTACCATTCAGGCCACTCTAGACAAGGCAGTGATAAGACAACCAGAGCCCCTGTCCAACATGGGAGGGAAAACAGAAGCAGACCCCCTCTTCCACTTCAGAAGACAAAGGGGCAGACGTGTCCCCCATTTCCCCTGAAGAATCATACTCCTCTTCAGAGGAAGGAGCCATTTCTGACTCCCAATTCACATCCTCAGAGGACACATCCAAGCAACCAGAAGAGGTTAAGGATCTTTTCAAATTAATTTTTTTTAACAGATTTCACTTTCCAAGGCAGACAAGGTCCTGGGAAACTCATCCAAAGCCCAAGATCGTTACCAGTATGTAAGTCCACTACTAGACTGATTGAAGCCGAATGTTAGACTATCTCGCAACACTATGCTTCCTTAAAGGACCCAATGGACAAAAAAATGCACTTTGTCCTAAAGAAAGATTTTCAGGGTGCGGTGGGCATCCTAAGACCAGTGGCAGCAGCCTCTACAGTAGCCAAAACAGCAAAAGATTTATGGAGGACATAGAAAAGATCAAGGCAGCACTGACCTTCCTAGGAGAGGCGATGCTTGACATAACAAGGCTAGCTGCCAGAGCAGCAGCAGCCTCAGTGGCGGCACTTTGGCTATGCCATTGGACAGGTGATGCAGCCTCCAAGAACAGGCTCACAATTATTCAGGCCAGAACTTAAACATTATTTCAGAGGTCACAGGAGGAAAATGAGCCTTTCTTCCTGAAGCCAAACACCCATGGCTTAAATTTCATAGAAGAAATTTTCATCACAAATCTTGGTCTTCCAGCGGCAGCAAACAGTCTAGGCTGCCAAGACAACAAAATTAAGGGCAACCCAACAGGCATTACAGATCCTCCTGGCAATCCTCATTGCAAAACCAACAGAAATTCACAAAAAAGGCCTAACTATTCCACGCTCCCTACAAATGCACCTCAGGTCGGAGGAAGGTTATAAAGCTTTGCAGGCATTGGCAGCAATCTATCACAGACCCTTGTGTCCTAAATATCATCACCGATGGCTACAAATTTCCCTTTTCTGCCAGACGACCCATGGCCAGATTCGTCCCTTCTTCCATTCCGACCCACTCAGAAAAAAATCAGGCCTTATACAACATCATAAAGGACCTACTCCAAAGCAATGTCATAGTACTGGTCCCAGACCAGCAACGTGTCTCCGGTTTTTATTCAAACCTCTTTCTGGTACCCAAAAAGGACAGAGGTTACCGACCAGTCCTAAACCTTCACCATCTCAACCGATTCATGAGATACAACAAGTTCAAGATGGAATCTCTGCCCTCCATCATAAAAGCTGTAGAACCAAATGCCTGGATGTCAAAGATAGACATAAAGAATGTGTACCTTCACATACGTATACATGAAGATCACCAATGCTTCCCAAGGTTCTGCATTGCTCAGAAACATGTCCAATTCAGGGCACTACCCTTCGGTCAATCATTAGCACCACACATCTTTTCAAAGATCCTCAACGCCCTCCTAGACATACTAAAGACACAGGGCATCCATGTCATGGCTTTCCTGAACAATCTCCTTATCTCTGCGATCTCCAAATAGAGATAGAATAGTCCCACTCAGATTTGCCTACAAACTCTTTGTCACCATGGGTGGCTAATAAACCATCAGAAAACTTAAGTCACTCCCTCAAAAAACATAGACTTCCTAGGCATGACCATAGACACAGTGCAACACGGGGTATTCCTACCCGAACACAAGTCCATAACCTTAAGGAACACGGCATTAGAGGTTACTAGGTCTCATGGCAGCAGACATAGAGGCACTACCATTTCCCAAATTTCATCTCCGACCATTGCAATGTTTTTTCCTACTTCATTGGAACAAAGACCACCAGGTCTTTTCACAGATTCTCAGCCTGTCGGCAAAGACCTAAGCTATCATGGTGGACTTCAATACCCCACCTGTGAAAGGGCAGAGTCTGGGA
Source organism: Xenopus laevis (assembly GCF_017654675.1). Taxonomy (NCBI): domain Eukaryota; kingdom Metazoa; phylum Chordata; class Amphibia; order Anura; family Pipidae; genus Xenopus; species Xenopus laevis. Next base: position 52,089,167 of record NC_054384.1, on the reverse strand, counting down.
CCAGCTAGTTCAGTACGTATTAACCACAGACGCAAGTCTGCTAGGGTGGGGGGCATCCTGGCCCCTGAGGGTCTGCTAAGGGAAGTGGTCTCATCAGGATACCAAGTTGCATATCAACGCCCTGGAGCGTAGCTATTGAATCCCAACTATGGCTCGACAAAGGATTCTCTGCAGCAGTCACCACTACTCTCCTAGCAGCCGTAAAGCATCTACAGCCAAAATGTACTATCGTACTTGGCAACGTTTTATTGGGGTGGTCAGAATCGCAGATGTTACACTGGAAAAACTGTAGATTTCCACAGATAATAGAATTCCTACAGCAAGTTTATTTATGGTAAACAAGCATTTATGATGTCATTAGGCATGTAGAAGATGGCATTAATTTTGTAGAAAACAAAAAAAAAAACATAAAACACTTATTTAACCGCAGATTTTGTATACAAAGAAATTGACACATTATGAATTAGTCAGGGAGTGTAGATTCCAAAAAAAAATATGGATTTGTCTGATAAAAATTAAACCACAAAAATTCATATGCTTTATTTACATTATTTGAACTCATGAAGTTTGGTAATCCTATGCATAACGGATTTCAGAAGATAATGTAAAATACAAGCTTTGAGTCAACATTTTAAAAAGAATTTTGCAAACATTTGCAGTTTGGTAGTGATTTTTTTTTTTGTTTAGGGAATTTTTTAAAAAAAATTCACACGAGGGCTCATTTACGGCTGCAAACACAGTGAGCAATGTGCAAATTCAAGCGTATTCAAGCCATGTTTTATTTTCCACAATGCAACAGTTTTTTCCCAGAATATAAGTGTAATTGTAGCCAAAAGCAGCAATGTGCGATTCACCAAAATGGAAGCAACTTCATCTGCTTTGCCGCAAATCAGGCACAGGTGTGCCAAAGTTGCCTGTTTCGTTCTACTGCACATGCGTCTGCCCTGGGAAATTTGAAGAAAGAAGAAGCCGGAAAAGGATCGCTCCGTGATGCTCACTGGAATAACCCCAGGCCGGTGCAGTTTTCTGCTGATAGGAGCACCGGTCCGGGGTTTCACTTAGGAACTCTCCCTAACATGAAAGAACATATAAAAAGAATATTAAAAAAATTGCTTTCTAGTTGCTAAATGGACTTGTGAAAAATTGGCTAATAGGGTTATACATTCTCTTCAGGTGACCACGAAATCAGTTTTGAATTGGAAGCATTTATTGATTGCTTTTTAGTAATTTTTTAAAATGTTACTTCTACAAAGATATCCTGTGATAATTTTAATGATAAATATGGATGTACAGTATACCTTTGTGCAGATGGACCGAAGTAAAATGTTTACAATTGTTTCATTTGAAAATAGGTTGTAAAACGGTAATATTATCAAATTAGATTTCCTGGCCATCTCCAAGCTTACCTTTGGGAGCTGCAGTGGTGGTAGAAGTGGGGGCTTATCACTATTGCACTCTCTGCACTAGAAGAGTTGAAATTCAGATTTAAATTTTGACTTTTTGCCATCCCTCGTAACTTGTGGGGCGCTGCCATGCTAGCCTCACAATTGTGCCACTAATTGCCTGTGGATTTTTTTTTTATGTGTTTACTTGCACCCTCTTTTGGATGTGAAGTTGTCTAAGGCTCTGGTTTCTGTAGAATATCAGTACTGTTAAACTAGACAATGGAGTAAGAGGAACGTGGACTTTGCTGGCTGAGAAAGTACTGGCTATTGGTGATTTTATATGCACTATTGTTGTTCCTTAAATATTTCTATGAATAAAGCAATAGTTCTTCATATTACCCTGGTCTGGTCATTCATGTGCATAAATATCTTTGTCACGATATCTAGTCCACTGTCCATGGGTCATTAAAGCAAATAAATGCATTAAAGCAAATGAAGCCTATGATTAAGGGAGTTTGTTTCCTAAACGCGTCAGTTGATGTTGGTCTGGGACCTGTTGCAATAAACCACCTTTTTTATCCGGAGTGCCGCCTATCTCTATTTTGTTTACAGTGGGATACCAAATGGAGCTTTATTGAGGAGCACACACGTGGGGTGAGTTTGGAGCAGTCTAAATTTTTCTGATTAAAGGAAATAACCTAGCTCTGACTTCCCACTATATTATACATTGAATGAGGCCTGGAATGGCAATCTGTGGATTCTGGCAAATGCCAGAAGAGCTTTTACAAGATGCTATAAGATGGCTGCTTGGGTTCTGTGTTCTTGAAATGCCACAGCCTAATTTGAATCCCAGTCCAGGTCTGCATTGCATAGTAACATGGAGAAAGGAATTTAAAATACTAGGACTGGATTATTATCTCCCCAATGTCCTTTGGTTAAAGGAGAAATTAACCCTAAAAGTGAATGTGGCTAAAAATGAAATTGAATATACTGAATATATTGCATCAGCCTAAAGTTTCAGCTTCTCAATAGCAGCAATGATCCAGGACTTCAAACTTGTTACAGGGGGTCACCATCTTGGAAAGTGTCTGCAACACTGACATGCTCAGTGGGCTCTGAGCTGTTGAGAAGCTAAGCTTAGGTGTTGTTGCAAATTATCAAGCAGAAAATGAGGCTTGTCTGTAATATGAACTAATGCTATAAGGCTAATTATTAAATTCTGATGCTAATTGCACTGGTTTCTGAGCTGACATGTAGTAATTATCTGTATTAATTACTAAGAAGCTTTATATTGTGACATTTATATTCTATGTATACTGTATATTTTGAGTCTGCCCCTAAGCTCAGTAACTGACAGCAGCACAGAGCATGTGCAGTGAATCAGCAGAAAACAAAATGGGGAGATACTGGGGCATCTTTGGAGGCACAGATCTTTACCGCTTAAGGGCCGTGGTTGCCTTGGGCTGGTACAGAATTCCAAAACATAATGTACAAGCTCAGGGGCATTTCAGGGGCTGCTGCCCCCCTCCCGCTCTGTGCTTCTAACTTCTGGCATCAGAGCAGTAGAGGGGGGTTGCATAATCGGCTACTTACCTACTTCTGTGCCTGTAGCTTTATTCCTGCCTTTGCAGTTGAGCTAATTCTCTGCTCCTGTCCTTGCTGCATAAATGCTCCTACAAATACTAGTTTCCTATTCCTGTTGCTGCAACAGCATGCTTGCTCCTACAAATTAAGTATTTATCTGCTTCTGTTCCTTACACTCCATAGCGGCTCCTCCAAATTTAGGTACTAAGCTGTTCCTGTGCCTCCTGCACAAGGCCTGCTTCTGCAAATTTAGCTGCTCACCTACTCTTCTTCCTGCAGCATCATGCCTGCTCCTGCAAGTTCAGTTACTTCCATGGTCCTGTCCCTGCATCTCCATTCTTTCTCCTGCTTTGAGTGTGGTGGATTAATGACATGTGGGGCCCCTAGGCTACATCCAGACAGGCACCCCTTATAGGCTACTACTGGGTCCAGATGCATGCAGATTCAGGCATGTGTGCACCCAAACTCTGTATGCCGGGTATGGTTTGGCACGCGCCAGTGTTGTCACTGGATTTGCATGTATCTGGGTGCATGCACATACTACAGTACTTGCCTGCCTTCTTCTCCCAGCAGATGATTCTGAACGGAACCAACAGCATAACAACACTGGGCCCCTAGACTATAGTCTAAGTTAGCCTGTGCATTAATCTGCCCCAGGGCCGGAACTAGGGGTAGACAGAAGAAGCAAGTGCCTAAGGCACGACAAGGTGGGTGTGCCAAGCACCTAATTCTTCATTTGCTTACCCCTGGTGCGAACCTTTCTTCCTCTACAGAGTCTTGCCTTCAGTGCTCTTCTAGACGCCCTCCACCCCCCTGTATAGATTGTTACACCGCATGCATGTACACATGCCAGGAAGGGGGCAACAGGTGAGACAGCCCGCACCTGTCCCTATCTCTGAAACTCAATGTCTGCTTTTGCAAAATCCACTACTAACCTGCAGGGCCAGATTTCCTGTGTGGACGCCCCAGAGGCCGCGTGGTCCAAGTGCCCATCCGTAGTCCAGTGCGTCCCCAGTGCTCATCAGAAAGTGGCTGGGCGGTATGCCACCCCTAATATTTTGCCCGGCCTTGGACCTACTCCTGCAAATTCAGCTAATTACTTACTCCTGTAGCTTCATGCCTACTCTAGGAAATGCAGACAATCACCTGCTCCTGTCCTTGCCACTGCAACAGAAGTTACAACCTGTGTCTGTCCCCGCAGATTTCTACTTGATCTTGTTTCTGCAGTTCTGTGCCTGTTTTCTTTTCTTTTTCTTTAGTCTGTCAAAGTGCAGATACTCACCTGTGCATGTAGCTACCTTACCCTTTGGGCCCCACTAACACAGGCCTGCTCCCCCCACCAAACCCAATCACAGGCACTGATTAAGGAGGAGGGTAGGAGAGGGCGGCATGTGCACTGGGGGAAGCAGTGCAAGGTTGGAAGCTAATTTGTTTCCTTTTTTTTTTATTTAATTGTATAATAGGAGCAACCAGCAAATTTGGAGAAAGTAAGCATAAAGGACAAAGTAAGTCTCGGACAGGGGTCAGACAAAGTAGGTTGAAAAGATTGATGGGACCAAATAATACAAAACTGGAATTCACATTTTCTTCACTACTTCCACAATAATGTATAAAGTCAAACTTGTTTTACCTCTTGCAAATAGCAAGTAATATACAGTATTATATTTTTGCAAACCTGAGACTGATTACATAAGCACCCAACCCAATACACTGCAGCAAGATCTTTTTTTCACTTGTTGCGTCCTAGAATTTGGCAAATTACAAAAACAATGAGTGGGACTACAAATAATATTTTCAGCATAAAGAAGAATAAAAGAAAACAATCATAAATGTAAAGGAGTGTTGGATTTATGCTATGCAAGAAGTTTTGATTCTTGGATTATGAAAATCAAGGGAGTTAGCTTAGTTAACATGACTCGTATTACATGAGCAGGCCACTTTTCCAAGAGACAACTTTCTTTTTCTGAAGTCTTGGCAGAAAGTGTTGATTGGATAGTAGGTAACCCTTAATTATTTTTATACGAGAACTAATGGCCTGATTTACTACGCTGTAAATTTTACCAACCAGTGTTAAAGGAACATTAACACCAAAAACTTAAAACATGTAAGAAAATATAATGTACTGATTGCACTGCTCTGGTACAACTGGTGTGTTTGCTTCAGAAACTCTACTCTCTGTAGTTTATATAAACAAGCTGCTGTGTAGTCATGGGGCAGCCATTCAAAGCTGAAAAAGGAGAAAAGCCACAGGATAAACAGCAGACAGCAGATAAGCTCTGTAGTATACAATGGGATTCTTCAGAACTTGTGTGTGTCCTGTGCTTGAATGGCTGCCCCCATGGCTACACAGCAGCTTGTTTATATAAACTATAGTATCCTCCCACACCCGTTTTACCAGTGCAGGGTAACTGTTCAGTATATTGTCATTCCTTTAAAACGTTTTAATTTTTTGGTGTTACTGTTCCTTTAAACTTTGTCAAGATTTTCAAATTTAAAAGTTTGTTAATGAATTGACTGAATTCTCTCTCCCTGCATGTTCATGAGGGAAGCTGGATTCACATTTGCTACTGAGCAGAGCTAAATGCTACCACACTACATAGCACAATTTGCCTGTTCAAAACAGTCGCACACATTCGGCTGAACTGTGTGCAACAGTCTAAGGGCCCCTCAAAGGAGCAGGAGCTTTCTACTATTAGCGCTGCCTCAATAATCCTCCTGTGAGGAGCCTCCTATCTCAATCTAAGATGCTTCATATGAACACATATATATTTTTTACTTGTGAGCCACATTCAAATTTAAATAGAGTCTAGGAGCAACACGAGCATGAGAATAGTTCCAGGGGATGCCAATAAGGGCTGTGATTGGCTATTGGTATCCCCTTTGTGGACTGACAGTCTACAGGAGGCTCTGTTGACAGTACACTTGTGTTTTATACATCCAAAACTTGCCTCCAAGCCAGGAATTCCAAAATAAGCACCTGTTTTGAGGTCACTGGGAGCAACATCCAACGTGTTGGTGAGTAGTATGCTGCTCATGAGCCACTGGTTGGGGAACACTGACACATATCCTCTCAATACACGTGAAAAGCATTAGTGAATACTACAAAAGTCAAATCACAAGAATACCCTGAACTATTTTAACTGTAAAATTAGCAGGTAACTTGAAATATGATCTATATTATTAGCAATGTCTTCTCATTGTTTACTACCAGGCTGGGGGCACACAGACTGAAATGCTCTAATGCTCTCAGCTTGCAAAAATATGCAAGCGGAGAGTAGCAGAGCCACAGCAGATCTGCTATGTGTCTCTGCTCCACTAATTTGAATCTGGTCCGCCTCCATACACAGCAGAGGTCATCCCAAATACACAAAAAGAGGCATCTCTGGGCTGACCTCTGTTACATGTGTGCATGCACAGGTGGATTCAAATCAACTGAGCACAAGTGGATCAGCTTCACTAATTGAACTCTACACTGCTACTATTTGGAGCTATTATTTGGAACAAGCCTCAATTAATGATTCAATTACACAGAATCAACAGCATGCGTATCATGACTGTTGGGTCTAGTAGTAAATTATTTGCCATGAAGAAATATAACTTCAACCAAAAAGTGTCTGATCAGGTGATGTCCGACTGCTATTATTCTGAACAAAACCGTATCTGGGCTAGCCTGTGGGGTGTTAGGTATATCTGATAAAGAAACTAAGGGATTATGTACTGTCGCTGATTGAGATATTTGTCTCAGGTTTTTAGTTATAGGACCCTTCATCTAGCTAGAGGTAGTCCTGCTGCATCTTCCGACAGAAATGTGGATCAATATTATCCTGTAAAAGGAGAGTACAAATCCAACTCCATTGCCTTAACAGATCTGAGCACCTCAGATTGCTTTCAAGTGTGTATCTGGATTGGACAAAGAATGCGCAACATAACTGAAAATATTTTCCAGCTGTGCAAACTGTTTAAACTTCCTGACTTAGTCTCCCAGGGATTATACCTTAGCTGCCTGTAGCCTAAAATCCTATGTGTGACAGAGATCTGAACTGAAAGGGGACCTCATTATCCCCACAAATGGGTCTACTTGGACCACTCAGCTTTTCTGTGATTAGGGGCCCCCACAACCCTAAATAGAAACATTGGGTAATTACAAGGGCTTTGAACGTTTGCCAGTTGATCCTCAAGCTCTCTCTTACCCATTTAAATTCCCTGATGCTTTAATCTTGACCCTAGAACCATTTCTTGTTCAGAGTATTTGGAAATTCAGTTCTTTATACAGTATTGTGAGGGTTTCCTGTGAAGATGGTGATTTATCAACACTAAAATTAAAAATTTTGCAGCAATTTAAATTTGTTTGCACTAAACTCACAAATTCAAATTAACATGAATTTGTTAAGCACAAAAAAACAAAACTTGAATTTAAAAGGTGGCGAGTTCATAAAGAAGTCAATGGGAGTTGTCCTAGGCATAATTTCTGCAATATTTTTCAATTTGATTTTATCAAATTTTTCTCAATTACTTTATTCAACTGAGTTTTTTTATATTCAGATTTTTCAATAAATTTGCAAACATAAAAGTTTTTGTAATGTGAGATAATTCCAAAAAAACCCTCTAAAATTACATAAATCAGAATTTTGATAAATACAGGTATGGGACCTGTAATCCAGAATGCTCGGGACCTGGGGTTTACCGGATAATGGATCTTTCCGTAATTTGGGTCTTCATGCCTTAAGTCTACTAGAAATTAATTTAAACCTCAAATAAACCCAATAGGCTGGTTTTGCTTCAAATAAGGATTAATTATATCTTTGTTGGGATCAAGTACAAGCTACTGTTTTATTATTACAGAGAAAAAGGAAATCATTTTTAAAAATTTGGATTATTTAGATTAAATGGAGTCTATGGGAGACAGCCATTCCGTAATTCGGATCTTTCTGGATATCGGGTTTCCGGATAAGGGATCCTATACCAGTACTGTATGCCTCTATGTATCTAAAATAGTCCACCAGCTCTAATAGTGAACCACTGGCAGGATCTCTTCTGTGTCTTTCATGTCTTTGACTTCTTCTTGAGTCAAGGTGTAATGGCAAGTCACAACCTCCACTGCCACTACACTGGGAAAGTACAGTAAGATTTGTAGCAAAGAAAGGTACCACTCACTGGTTAAACTATGTAGTGTGGCAAAGGGTTGTGGGGGGAATCTTTAAGTTCCTGTATTAAACATTTTTTTTTAAATTAGGCTTTATATGCTAGTAAAACAAGAGCAATGTAATACAGTTTTATAGTTTAGTATACACATCCCAATGATAATGAAGTTATCAGGTAATACATTCTAATCTGCAAATGTTTACATTTCAACAGCAATAAATGCACAAAAAAAATAAAGAAATATAGAAAACCTATAAAAGGCTGTGGACACACAGGTTGAAGGGCTCCGCTGCTCTCGGCCTGTCTATTTTTGCAAACTGAGAGAAAAAAACAGGTGCTTTTTAATGAAGGAAGGCAGCAAATGTTGTGCATGCTGGTTATAGTGCATGTCTCTCTAAAAATCTGAGTAAAATGGGTCGTTCCAGACATTGTTCCGAAGAACAGATTAACAAGTTCATTGGAGAGGGAAAAACATATAAATAAGTACAGAAAATAATAGGCTGCTCAGCTAAAATAATACTAATTATCAAATACTTTAAAATGGCAACCAAAACCTGAAAGACATGGAACAAAACGGAAAACTTGTAGGATGACATTGAAAATGCTGTTTCTGAGGTAAAACCAAAAAAAGCAGAATTGTGAAATGTAACAGGTGCTAGAAGTTGGTCGACTCCATGCAACACAGATGTGCAGCAGTTCTCAGAAACAGTGGATATACAACTCAATTCAATTAATTAGTTCAGTGATTCAAAGGAAAGCAAAATCTTCATTTTTCAGTTTTTGAAGAAGAATGCAGACTGCTGTTTTTTTGAAACAGACTAATATTCCATTTTCGTTACTTTCCATCTAAATTTTTGGAGGGGGGTTTTTACACGAGAGAGCTGTGAAGATGTGGAATTCTCTCCCTGAATCATTAGCGATGACTGATACATTATATAGCTTTAAGGAGGAGTTGGATGGCTTTTTAGCAAGTGAGAGAATACAGGGTTATGAAAGATAATAGTACAAGTTGATTCAGGGACTTGTCAGATTGCTATTCTGGAGTCAGGAAGGAATTTTTTCCCCTCTCAGGTAAATTGGAGAGTATTCAAATGTTTTGTTTTTTTTGCCTTCCTCTGGATCAACTAGCAGTTAGGCAGGTTATACTGTATATAGACTTTAAAAGGTTGAACTTGATGAATGTGTGTCTTTTTTTTAACCTAACTTACTATGTTACTATGTATATGGTTTACCTTGGGCAACTTTTTATCCCTGGTGAGGAAGCATTTGGAGGAGATTAATCACCCTCAGAAGAGATTTGTCACAGGGGACTAATCTTCAGTGCAGGAACATGGGGTAGGCAGAAGAGACACCTATCTAGGGTACAGCAAAGGGGGGGGATGTACATTTTGAAGTGTATTTTGACTACCCCTAGTCAGGGTTCTCTTGCACCTGCTCCCTTCTCTGGTCACTGCTTCCATTTCGAGCATGAACACGTGTGTGTGTTTATGTGTGTGTGGGGGGGGTAATGTGGCCGGCCACGTTGCCCGGAATACCCGGTAGGCTTGACCTGCCTATGCTAATCACCTCATTAGTCATTGCCCTTATAAACACATCATTACCATTACTTAAAGGAAAACTATACCCCAAAATTACACTTAAGCAACATAGTTTATATCACAATAAGTAGCATATTAAATTTTACCAAACTGGTATATATACATTTAAAGGAACTGTGACCCTAAAAAAGATTTTATTAAAAAATCCATTCTACCCACACCAATGACTACCCTGCATAAAGTTTATTAATATCAATGCTTTATTAAACAAAAAAAAACTGTAAGAAAACACTGCTTCCAGTCTACTGAAAAACAGCGAATGGGCGCTCCACATCTTCCCCTAACCTGACTTCTGCCAAAACAGGAGGTTGAGCGATACAGCTTTGGCAGTGGAGGGAAGACTACTGACAGCTCAAAGAGTTCTGTCCTGAGGGATATGTTTTGGGCAATATATTTTTAGAGACCTACATTGTTCGGGGGTATAGTTTTGCTTTAAGGGAGCTACACCCTCAACTCCCTTTGTTTTTATTGATACACAGTGATGATTTATCATTTTAAACAATGACCATTTATGCTCTGTGTTTTTAGCAGAAAACCTAAAGTCCCAATATATTCTCTGAAGTACTACCCTAAAGAAGTTAAAATTAGCTTTTCTGAAATTCAGACTTTGTTGCCCCAGTGTACATTTGCTTTTTGCACCAAACATTAAATTACATATTATAGTTATTATTACCCAGGGATTTCATTGCTGGCACATTTGCTATATGTTATTGGTCATTAAAGATCACTAGATCCAGTATAGCATGAATTCGGCTTGGCTCCTCAACAACCTGTAACATAAAATATTCATGCAATATTTTAAACATATTTCAATTAACTGTCCTGGCTCCACTAGTGCCAGCTTGTAAATGTTATACATAAAACTTGTGGTCCTCCCTGCCATTATAGATACCCAGAACCAATAGTGATGTGAGAGTCGAGAAAAACTCAACCCGCGCCTGACTCAGAACCACGCGACACGCACCTTTTATAGACCCGCGTCGCTGATGACATCACAAAAGGGGCAGGACAGGCAGGCACATACCTAAAAAGCCGGCAGTGTACGTTTGTGGGTGGGGAGAGCAGGCAGAAGAGATCATCTTGAACCTGCCCACAACCTGAAAATGGGGCAAGTTCAGCCCAAATCGGCCCAGCCAGCACATCAATACCAAGTCTCCACCCCCAAATTTTCCTTACTATGTCATCTACTTCATCTAAAAATTTCCAGAGCTGTTTCTCCAACTAGAGGGGGGTCAGCTGGTTGATGAAAATAAAAAAGAAAAAGCTCAGACTAGATGAAAAGAACTTTCATTTGAAGCAACGTAGTATGGCTGTAGAATGCACTGCCGGGTGATGTTGTGATGGCTGATTCTTTTAATGCCTTTTTATTACATACAGGGGAAATGTTTTAACCCCAAATGTCTGCCATCCTAAATACACCCCAATTAACTAATTAATTTAGGGTTCTAAAAATATGTGGCTTCTAAAGTAAAAGATGCCTTATAGTAGGCTGACCCTCAGGAATTTATATATTTTGGGATGTACCCATTGATGAATTAAAAATGGGTAAACTGTGCTTAAGGTAACTGCAACTGGGCAAACTAAATTTTATTACATTTGGTGGCTACACCATTACAACAGCCTTTTATTTACATCTCATATGGACATGTGATATCCCTAACACAAAATGTCTTGATAGAAAATGTGGATTGTCGGTTCTGCTTTATTTCATCTGCACAAAGATAAACTGTGCTAGTTATATAAGGTTAAAGGAATACACCTTAAGCGTTATCGGCTCCCTCTGACTGTAATGGGTGCTCCAGTGTACCAAAAGACAGCCCACTGCAACTGACAGATACAGCTTTTCAAGGACAAAACTGTAAAACATCTCAGAGGGAACAATAAGCTACACAGGAATATTGTAAAAAATAGCAGTGCATTATTAGTGAGGCTACACAATTTCTATGGGTGTCTATCTTTCAGAGTTCATTCAGAAAGACTCGTTTATGTAATCTAAAAAAAAAAAAAAAAAAAAAATGTACCGTTTCGTAAAATACAGTATAAGGATATCAAAAGTTTCATGAACTATATAAAACATTCTGCCTTTAGCCTTGTGTTTGAATATGGTTCTGGAACTCCATAGTGATTTGGATACAAAGTCACCATGGAGAAGTGTATTTACTCAAGAATGAGTATAGATCCAATATACTATACACTACTGCCCACTATATATATTACAAAATAACCAACTGATTTCAAGTTTGAAAGGTAAAAATAAAACATCAGACAAGCATCACTGCTAATGCACTGGTTGTACCTTTATTGTTAGATTTTTTTTTTTATCACTAACAAGTTTTCAGTGGTCAAGTTCACCATACACAGAGTTAAATATATTTGCATTGCACATCTAGGCTATGCAGCAAATAAATCAGAATTAGTACAAATACATGAAATATTTACATTATGTATACTCGAGATACCACACCTGATTATATTTACAAAATAAAAAATGAAAATGATAAAATTAGCATTTCTTTTCACAATATATCAGCAGTTCTTAGTTACATTTTGAGAATTAATATGGTTTTTCACTTTTCTCCACTATTGAAGTCTTACGTGTTTTTAATCCGTGGTGTCTCAATTCTCTGACACGAGACTTAATTCAGTTAGCAATCTAGGTGATTATAAAGACTTATGTTATTTAAGTCAATCTGTGAGTACATAGTTTAATCTATTAACTTCTATAACCAAAGTAATATATTTTATCAGTTAAATTAGGTTACAGAAATAGCCCATATATTAAAAAAAATCACTGCTTGCTTGGTGTAACAGGGATTTCTGTAAACATTTTAAAACATTTTGCCACAAACAAAAATATTCAACTCTTGCAAGACTTCTTTTTTTGGGAGTGTTACCATCTGAATATCACTTTGGTCCACTGTAAAGCATTGCAAGACGCAAAAAGCATATTTAGTCTTCGGATATGTAAACATAACTTATTTAATGACTTCAGGATGCCAGAGGTGTGCATTTAACTGTCAAAGCAAAAATGTTATCAAGCTTAAAATAATTGCAAAATCCTACAGGAACATCTGAACAAAACTATAGTTTATAACTTAAATCAACATAATATAGGTAAAATGTTTCCTTCGCTTTAATTATATTTTCTCTAATGCAATATTTAAAAATGTCAAGAATGTTAATAGCATCTTCCCTGCTGGAATGAGAATGGTTTGCTAAAAACATCTAAAATATTAAAAAGGCCTCAAAATAAATATAAAATAGCTGCTCTACAAAGAGCTAGTAAAACAGTTATGGCATTGACACTGCTGAAGATGTGCCAAAACAAAAAAAAAAGTTTTAGAGGAAAATTCATTTTAGCACATGAGAAAATTAACATTTCTCTAAGCTTAACGTTCAACTTAAATTACATGTGTTTCAATTCTGAACCTACAAATACTGTAAGGCCCGAAAGCGAGCATGACTAGCAGTGTCTACCTGCCTTTGACAACTGTCTCTATGTACTTCTTGGAGCTGATAACTCAGTATCACTTGCTATTAAAAAAAATAGCTGAAAAATAACATCAACATGCAGAATTAATGTTTATACTATAGATATAGATAGATGTATTATGATTATTTAAAAACATGTAGTTGTACACTCTTTAAAAGCCCCAAAACAAAAATGTAGTTAATCGTGCCAACAAATTCTGTAAACAAGAAAGCACTGATATGGTTACATTCCAGATGTAAACAGCTCGATAGTGCTTTTCAGTAATTGAAAACACCAAACTCACACCCTATAAGTTGTAAAATACATTCAAGTCAAACATTTAAAGGCAATAAAGAATGGGATCTGGCAACATACAGTGACTACAAATCATGGGCTTCATGAAGGCTGAGGCACCCCAGATTAGGGATTGTGCTGAATCCAGATATTACTTCAGTGTATATAGCAGGATCTAAGCTATTTTTGGGCTGGGCTAAATATTAAGGAACTGTTAATTCAAATTCGTATTTTTTTTCAGAAATTTTAAAGAAAATGAATACAATTGCAAATACACTTGAGTTGATTTTTTTAAAAAATTTTTTGAATAGTTATGTTAAAAAAAAAAATCCGGAAAATTTGCACGATAAAACGTGCTGCTGCTTTTCTAGATAAGTAAATAGGGATTGTATTTAAATATTTCAAGCAACTTTTTTTTTTACAAAACAATTGAAAAAAGGTAAAAAAAAAAAAGTGTGACATGTCACAATCTTTATTATTTCCTTGAATTAAAAAAAAAAGAAAAATCTGCCTTAGGGGAATTTATTCATCTCTGTAAAAACAGAGGGATAACACACACACACAACAGGCTTTGCCATGTAAAAAAACAGTGTTTTGTTTCATAGCATAATAAAAATGCCCTTTAGTTTTTAGCCAAAAGAAATCAGTCATGTGACTTGAAAGGTCTGGCCAACTGAATATAATTCTTTTTCACATGATGCAACCTTTTGCTATTTATGAAATTTGGTGGATTTGGTGAATCAGTACAATAAAAAGTAACATTGCTAGATTCAGAGAAAAGATTCCCATGTCCTGGGTCTAAACAATAGAAATGCACACTCACTGGCCCCCTGTACTTTTATTTTAATGTCTATTAGCAGCAGATATAATTTAATAAGGGGATGCAAGGGATAGTGAGGATTTATATAGTACATTTTAATTCACGCCCATTACAGTTTTAAACTACTTATCAATTTATAACAAAGTAGCAAAAGGTTTGTATGAAATATATATATATATATATATATATATATATATATATATATATATATATATATATAATATTATTATTATTATTATTATTATTATTAATTTTTCCCCATTTTAATAGTTGTGACAAGTGTTCAGTTTGATATGTTTTAGCATTATCACCTTACAGGATGCCTGTATGTTTAAAGGTGATACAATGTCAACTCTGCTGGAGGTGTATATGGGGGCCTACAGTGTTTCTCTTCTTTGGGGTTCCAGAAAAAATGTATTCTGTACCAATCAACCAGTTCCCATTACTTTAAATTAGTGGTTTAGGAGATTTATGAGAAAGTGTTAGTGTTACACAGATTTTTGAACTTGTGAAGAAGTTGTGTATCAATAAGAATTCAAATAACATGCAAATGACGTAAAATCTGCAGTGTATTTTGTGCAGCTTGTAAACTTTCCATATTTTCCCAAATGCCTGTATATCAATTACCAATAAAATCAATAAGACTGTTGACACATTCAGCTTTTAGGGATTGTAGAACACAACTTTTTTTTGTGTACAGTGGCACCCTAATTTTACATCCCCTGATCTTACATTAAATTAGTTATGCACCAAATGTGATAAAGTAAATATTGTAAAAATAAATAAATATATATATATATATATATATATATATATATTCATATATATATATATATATATATATATATATATATATATATATATATATATATATATATATATATATACTTGGATTAGTTAGAGAACTATCCTCTGTTAGATGTAGCATATACATTTGCAGCCAAATAAGAATAAAAATTACAGTACAGCGAAAAAAGTAAAACATACTTAAAACAGAATGTGTTCGCTTTGAAACAAACTAGAAAGAAAAATCCTTTGTTCTTATTAAATAAATTATACATTTAAGCACAGCATAATATAGAATGTGTGTCATATTTGCGGTTACATCCACTAATTAGAAGATGGTCTTTACCGGTCAGTAGTTCTATAAAAGTGAATTAGAATTAAATAAAGTGAAAAAAAGTTCCCAAAGTTATTGCAATATACAGAAAAAGGATAGGAGTAGTGACTGGTATTTCTGGCCATTGCCTCATGCTCAGTGAGTTGGTTGGCCCACGGCATGAAAGCGCCAGAGCAGCATCTCAAAGCTGGTTGGCTGTGAGTCCTGGATTGGACATAATTCAGCTGCTTTATGCACTGCAATAACTTTGAGGTGATAGTGTGCCCAGTTTGTTTGGCAACTGTCTTTGATTAGTTGTCAAGGTTAGTTCATAAATACAAACATATGTGGAACCAGATTTGACAACTAGAGACAGTAAGATGCAAAAGGGGCAGATTTATCAAAAATCTTCTGCATGTTTTCTATCAAATTTTGCGCACAAAACCAATAACGTGTTACTTTAGAGTGACAAATATTTTTATTCTGACATTAATTTGAATGGATCTGAGCTGCTGAATGTTTAGGTGAAAAACTGTTCTCTAGTAGATGTGTAGGAAAATGGCTTAAATAGAGAAATTATTTTATTTTTTGCATAAAAGCAAATTTGTAAAATTTGCACTGATAAATCTGCCCTCAAGTATATCTCATTATACATTACTACAGAATCAGTCACACATTAATAGGATGTTTGAAAAAAAAAAAAAAAAAACCCTACTATATGTTACATTCATAATTTAAAGTTTTTATAAAAGTAATAAAAATTAAGTACGTTTAGCGTATGTTTTAAACAGTAGCAATTATTATGTAATTGTACTGTGGCTGAACAGGGATGGGACAGCAGCATGATGCCAATAAAAGTTCAATTAGGGGATTAGGTAGAGGCCCTGGCCTAGCCACTCGCCAGTAATATACAATTTGAAAAAGAATGACGCCAATACCATGTCTGCTACAAATGGAGGGTTCCCAATCTTTATTCCATGGTGCTCATGACACTTCACAGTGATCAAACGTTTCGGGACCACATGGCCCTTCCTCAGTGACTCAGGAACCCCCCATTTGTAGCAGACAAGGTATTGGTAGCAACATGATGCCACCTGCTACAAACATAATAAGGTTGATAATGTCCATTAATTCTCTATTTTACGCTGACATGCATTCTTTACCTTTAAAGGAACATGTCATAAAGACTTTATATGTATTTTATAGGTGAACTGCACTAAGCTTCAGGGTTGCACGTATAACAAAAAATTGTGTGAGATTTTACATTACTGCTAAACTCTTGTGCATTTTTATTTAGATAAGAGCCGAATATCTCGGGCTTAGAGCAATGTGCAACTTCAAAGTAGCATTCATATTTACAGTAGCATTTTAGCAGCTTTTAGCTGAATTGCAGGTGACCCTGGCAGCAAATAAGCCAATGCTGTACCACAGAACCAAATACAATTTTCCTGTAAAATCTCTAATACTTGCAGATTCTAAATAAAATGAGTCTGAATTTTCAGAAGTACCCATTACCTGGGTTATTTGTTCTGATGCCCTTCCTTTGCAGTGCACACAAAAACATGCACACAAATCAATGTGAATTTAAGTAAACAGTACATGAAAACATATGGGAATGCACACCCAGTCTGAAGAGTTCCAATGAACACTACAATGCATGTTGAAATATGATGTGTTCTATGCCATAGATATTGAAGTATATGGCTGCCACACATAGCCACAAATCTCAGCAAGAGCAGGAAAGTTCAGAGAGATGCAAAGAGTAAAACACACATCTTAGTGTAATGCCCTAAATTCTCAAATCTCAGCCTACTGTTGGAAATATCAGCCTTGGTATTGTCACAGTGCAGGCCTAGGCATGACAAGTGCCATGGCTGGAGAATAGACTACACTCCACTTGAGGTGATAGCAGCATATCTAGGGAAACTGTAGTTAAAGAGCTGACTTACTGTAAGGAGAGTAAGTGTTTTCAGTTAAATTAGACATACAACCACAAGTTAGAAAAAAAAAACAAGAACAAAGCATTTCTGACAGATGCATAACACTATGGACACTAGAAACAGCTGGAAAAAAGAGAGCATATGTCCAGAAGCCAAGAAGATTCTCAATATTGTTCTCTCTGCCCTTTCTTACATATATTTGTCCACATGCTGCAAAGTGGAGAATCTTTTCGCGCAGAAGGAAAGAGGAGCTAGGGTCAAGCCACAGGTTTACAGACAAGAAACTCTCAATTATCACAACGTTGGGAAAGACAAGTCATCTCAGTACTTCAAGGAAAGAGAACGACGTCTTGCCAGCTTAGACCTGCAGAAACACAAAGTAAATTATAAAGATCCCAAAAGATACATTTTAAAACTTCTTCTGTATTTTGTATCACACAACAGAAAACTTCTAAAAGGGATTCTATGACAAGAAAACATGTTTTTTCAAAATACATCAGTTAATAGTGCTGCTCCAGCACAATTCTGCTCTGCTCTGTGTGCTGACAGGCAAAGGAACAGCCGGTCAGCAAACACACAGAACAGATTTCAGCGCAAAGACATCTACTTTGGAATTTAAATGAGAATCTGATCAAAGTGCTCTGACTAGCTAATTCTGTTCCTGTCAACACACACATTAAGTTAGTGGAAAGCACCTGGTCAACTTTTTTCCACTGGTCGACATACTAGCAGAGGAACCAACCTGTGTGCCATAAGCCTAAGAGCTGGAATACTTAGATGTAAACATATGTATGAACAGTGAGTGGTGAAGCTAAAGAATAAATTACCTTTAAAATACGTGCAGAACAAAAACTTGGTCATTATTTCCAGCATTGGAGCCAGAAAGTTGTGGTTCAAATTGTTATACATCTCCCAAGGTAGTAGTGTTACAGGCAAGCTTCTAATGGCCAGTACATTACATGTTTAATAAGTTAATACCACCAAAAGCCCCTCAGCCCACTTATGGCTAATGGCACACAGTTCCTTTGACCATCCCGGGCAGTATGTCAGCACTTCAGCTAATACTGAATGTAAAGAGCCCCACTGATTACTGGTGATGTGCACTCTCTGAACTAATTTTCAGTAATAAAACATAAAAAAATAATCACTTAAAGGAGAACTAAACCAGTGACCCACTCCAAGCTCCGTCGCCGCAACATGTATTATTGCCAACCCTGAAAAAATACTGCATGAAGCACTATGCTTATACAGGGCTATAATGCCCCATATAAAAAAGTGGAAAGCTATACACTGCTGTAACACCCTCTGTTTGGTGGCAAAATGCTGCCAAAAACTCATTGGTCAACAAATAATTGAACAACAAATTACCTGCATGTTTTTCAAGATTTATTTCTATGGGGAAAAAAATCTCAAAGCATACAGTCATTTTTCTCTGACTGGAAAAGATTGTTTTGCATTGATTGTATGGAAGTTTTGGAAAGTCTCCACATTAACCTGTGAGATCCAGCTCGTTGTGCACTTACCTTATTGTGCCAGCAAGCAGAGGATTAAAGGCATACAACCAGTCATTCATATCTTTATCATTTATGGCCTGCAAGAGGATCCCACGATACATTGTGCATACAGCAAATATGTTTGGGCTCTGACACAAAAATAAAACAGAAAGAAAAATGTAATAGGAAATACATTCTTACCTTTACGCAATCACATATAGTAGTAACCCCTTACTGCTACTAAAGTACTAGCTATGCAGACTTTTTTTTAACTAACTCTGGGGCATACGCATCTAGAAACTTCCCTTTCTAGACTATATACTCAGTCCCTAATAACAGTTTCACATTTCAGTAGGAGGGGTATGTAAGGGAATAGATTATTCTCCACATAATATACAAAATGATGACAATGTCATGTGACAGAAATATCATGACATACTAATTACAGGTATAGGATCCCTTATCCGGAAACCAGATATCTAATAACCTCCGAATTACGGAATGGCTCCCATATCCATTTTATCCAAATAGTCCAAATTTTTAAAAATGATTTCCTTTTTCTCTGTAATAATAAAACAGTATCTTGTACTTGATCTCAACTAAGATATAATTAATAATAATTGGAAGCAAAACCAGCCTATTGGGTTTATTTAATGTTTAAATGAATTTCTAGTAGACTTAAGGCATGAAGACCCAAATTACGGAAAGATCTGTTATCCGGAAAACCCCAGGTCCCGAGCATACTGGATAACAGGTCCCATACCTGTATAAACAATGATGCCATATATAAAGATATATTTTACAAGTTATTCCACTGTAAATATTTATTAGATAGACTGTGACCCGCTTACTTCCTACAGCACCACTAAATATGGAACTGAGAATTCAATTGTTCATGGAGTGCTTCTGGCTCTATACTGTTTAGTGATGAACTAAAGAGGAGGGCTTAGTGGGGCCAGCATTTTTTCTTGACCACCGCTTACTTTCTACATCTCAACTTAATACGAGAATTAGGGATGCGCCAAATACACTATTTTGGATTCGGCAGAACCCCCGAATCCTTCGCAAAAGATTCAGCTGAATACCGAACCGAATTGGCATATGCAAATTAGGGGTGGGAAGGGGAAAACATTTTTTACTTCCTTGTGTTGTGACAAAAAATCACGCGTTTCCCCCCCACCCAGTTGCATATGCAAATTAGGATTAGGTTCGGCCGGGCAGAAGGATTCGACCCGAATCCTGCTGAAAAAGGCCGAATCCCGAAATGAATCTTGGATTCATAGCATCCCTAATGAGAATGAATAAAGACTTCACAAACCTTAACCATGGCTTCCTGATCTTCACTGCACTCCACCTGTGCAGTGGATAAGTTAATGAGGCCTCTCTCTACTGGGTCCTTGTCACTGTTGTAGATGAAGGCATATGGACGACGTACGACAACAAAATGCTTAACCCAGGAATGAGATAGAGGTTCTTTGAAGTTCAAGTAACCTTTTTTTGAGACCACAGATCTAGGAATAAATTGGTCATTAAGAGTAATAAGTGAGATTTTTATATGTAAACCTAATTAAATGACAATATTTCCTTTAATCTTAAACTGTAAATTGTGAGTAATATTTTTTTTTAGATGGGGTTGTATGTTTTAAAATGTTGTAAATACTTTAGGATAGGTATACATGATATAAACCATTTGTTGTTGTTAAAGACCCCAACCAGTAATAATATCTCACACATGGAATGAAAAACATCCGAGATGTTCCACAGTGACCTTAAGGGCATAATGAAATATTATTATTCTATTCTATACGATAACTGATAAAGTAAACAAACTCCACCTACTCAAGAAAAAATAGTCAATTATTGCTACTCCGCTTATATTAGAATCTGCACAGATATGTTTTGGCTGTCTCTACCCTCCCTAAACCTGATGAAAGGAGGCTTATGTCAACTGAAAATGTTCCTTTGCATAGTTAACAAAAAAGAGGTCAGATAAATAAATTCAGTTAATCAGACATATGTCTACAGATTTTGAGTTAGTTTTTACCCTGGACGAATCTCTTCAATATCTGGTACAAGATTCAGAAACTCATTCTTTCCTGCCCGAGCCAAAAATGACCTTTCCACCACTGGTGCCAAATGGAACTGTTCAAATTCTGTGCAAGGGCTGGAGGCATGTGAATTTGCTTCAGGGGTCCTGCAATAAAAATACTTAGAAGCATATACAAATAAATACTTGTATGTGTTGATCACTAATCTTCCACTTACTTCTGATCCACAGAGCTGCATCTAGAATCTGCTAGTGATGGGCAAGTTGATGAAGGAGTGAGAGTAGCACTACTAAAGCTGGAGACAGAGGGATCCCTTCCAATTGGCGAGATATCGGACAACTGTGAAATTTGGAACAATTTTTTTTAAATGTAATGTTTATTGTTGATTTCGTTTTATTCAGGTCTCTGACACATTCAGATATTTAAGAACAGCATACTTTGATTAAAAAGGTGATTGGTGAGGGGAAAACATAAAGAAGTGCAGAAAATGATAGGCTGCTCAGCTAAAATGATATCAAACACCTGTAACCTGTAATGTTATAATTAGAAGGTGCTTTTGTGAAGCCCCCGCACAGTCCCATTTGTTGAAAAAAAGATGTGTGCTGAAGAGGTTACAATTTGACAAAGAACACATTGACTGGCCTATACAGAAATGGCGCAACATTAAGTGGACTGATGAAAACAAGATTGTTCAAATGAAAGCAAAATCTTTAAACATTTTTCAGTTTATACAGTGAATGTTTGAGTTTGTAAAGAAGAATGCAGACACTGCTATTTAATATTCCCTTTTCTTCAATTCTGTAAAGGAATAACAAAAAGACATTGATAAATGTGTCTTCATGATTTGATTTGGAATAGAATGTGCAGTGTTCCCAATGCATTTGCATGTGTGGAAATGATTTTGAGCTTTAGTCATTTTTTTTGGTAACTTTTATTTGTTTTTTTTTTGTTGTTTTTTTTAGCAGGCCCGGAACTAGAAGTAGGCACCTGCCTAGGGCTCGATCACAATTTTTTTTTTGTTCTGTTTTAATTGTATCCACTACTTGGCCATTAATAACGGTATGTTAAGACAGAGCCACCCACCCCAAACATCTTTGTGTGTTTCCTTTTTGCTTTCCCCCACACTCCTCTTGCTGGCTTGTACCTCATTGAAGTTAAGATCCAACTTTTCAGAAAGGCACATGTGCAGTATATGCGTTCTGCGGTCATTACAAGTTTTATATGGCTTCACTGAATCTGATGCTGGCACAGGTTTATGGGTGCAATCATGAAAAGGGGCCATCTAAATGTTTTATTTGGCTGCACTGGATACTGGCAAGGGTTCAGGAGGGAAAACAAGATGGGGGCTGGTAAAATATTTTATATGGCTTTACTGATGCTGGAACCTGGCACAGGTTTAGGGGGGGCAATCAAGAAGGGGGGTGGAAAAATATTTTATTTAGCTTTACTGGATGCTGGCACAGGTTCAGGGGGCAATTGGGAAAATATGCTGATTTTATTTGTTTAGCTGCTGGCACAGTTGCACAGGGGCAATAGGAATTTTTTTTTAGTTTACTTTTTTTTATATAAAGTTCAAGTTACATTCATTAATGTATTGCAAGATTTATTGAAAAATTTTAATGTTAAAATGGCAAGGTGGGAAATGGTAATGAGGAACTACTGGGGAAGAGGCACCAACTGAAGCACTTGCCTAGGGTGCCAAAATAAAAGTCCATGAGAGTCCAAGGAAGTTCTCACCCTTAGTGATATTCACAGCATTATTATAATAATAGTTATATTAAGGCACAAATGTTGTGAATATCACTAAGGGTGAGAACTTCAAATGTTTAATATACTACACTATACAAATCTTCTGTTATTCCCCTTCCTCAAAATACTTGTTATTTTGAGGAATACAGTGAACCTCGTTCTTTGTAGGGTGCCAAAATACCTTGGCCCAGGCCTGTTTTTCAGGCATATAAAAAGAAAAAACAGTCACAAGTATGTCACATTGGCATTTAGAATTGCAAATTACAGTTCAGTTTTAATATTAACATTGTTTAGAGCATTAAGTCATGATAAGCAATTGAGGCCTGACTGTAATTACACATCTTAATTATATTACATTACTTAAGTCACTTTTTTAAAAACACTGCTATTATTCCGAACACAACTGTACATGGGTACTGGCCCCTCTGTAATATCTATACTTCTAGCAAATTACGGTCTGTTTCTAGAGACCAGATATACGGCAAAGACAGAGGGACAGATTGGGGGTGGGGAAGGGAAGAATACTTGGTGTCCTATGGTTATGCACTGTTTTGACATGCACTGGAGTTAATCCTGTCTCCCATTTTGTTTTTCATGGTTGTGTTAAATTGAAAATTTTTTAATTCCAACTACAGGTCTCCAAGGCTTTAAATGGACAATTAAAAAAAAAAATCTCTTTATACTATTGTTACACAGTATCTGAAAGGTATTTTCCTGTACAAAGGGCATTTCAACCAGAAAAAAAGTTAGGGTACAATGTCCCTGTAATAGCATATGACATTTACCCAAAACAAATGACAAGGAAAAAACAAGACCTTTTGAGCTAACAATATTTTTGATTTACCAAAGGATAAAAATGCCACAAGGGAAGATGTAAGAAAATACTTCAAAACCTTATACATGCTGATATTTACAGGCAAATATAGAATGTGATGTTGTCCAAAGCAAACATACTGTATGCAAACATGTTTACATATGCAGGTTAGGGTTAAACCTCTAACTATAGGCTCAACTTTACACAAGGCTTTCTGCAAAATAGTTATTGCTACAAAAAAATAATCATTTGTAAAGTTTCATTGTAGAGATGCCTTTTGTTAAAATGCTCATCTCCATTCTAATCCACTAATGCCCCATAGCTAGATGGTACTTATGCCTGAATACTGCCTAAACATCTCTGTAGATACCACAGACTATTGTAAGTGTCCAATATTTATTCTGTTTATAGTATGAATATATATGTATATAACTAAATAAAATTCCGATTCAGGTATTGCAGGTGGCAGAAACAACAAAAACAACTTTACGACAAAAAATATTTCTTCAGTATTTTTCACACCATCCAAATAAATGGATCCAAACCAAAATCATGCCATTGCCCTCAAACTGGACCGTTTCCTGTTGACAACAATTGTTTTGTGTTGTGAAATAATGCAGGTTCCCTAAATTGTAGCTTTTGTTCTGTACCAAAATCCCAGTAAAACTGCACATAAAAAAGGATTATTTTCCTTCTGCATCTGAGCTGGAGGTATAAGAACTGGATATAATTGATCTAACATCGTCAGTTACCATGAGGAAAACAGTTGCCGAGTGCTGTAGATGGCTACAATGTTCACACTATTGTGTTTTAAATAGTCATTAAAAGCAAATAAAAAAAATAAATGTTCCTGAGCCTGCAGTTTTTTTGGTTACACTCCTTACACTCAATTTGCTCTCACAACTAGCATGCTATTTACAATACAGCTGTCTAAATATTTTGGTGATAAGATTCAATTGGCTCTCAACATAAGTACAAAATTAAAATAATGGAATAAAATTTTGCAGGTGAAAAACCTATTTTTACAAGTCAGTGATTTTGCAGTGGAATCTGTAGCAGCACATGAATTGCTTGCAGTGGGAGTAGTGTCCAGGCATGATATTGCATATAATAGTTTGGATTGATGTGTTACATCTAGGAAAGTCAAGCACTCATTACTAATACAGAAAAGAATCCAACATACCTTACAGTCACTGATACTGTTACACACCTGGGTTAGCTCTCGGTTAAAGGTGTGAGTCAGAAGTCGCAAACACTAAAAAGTATATCATAAAATACAGATTTAGTTTTAGATAAAATCTATGACAGTGATGTTCATTAATATTAACTGATTACCTTGGTTGCTAGCTCCTTCTCACGGTCCACAAGACTCTCAACATCAGTGGAATCATATCCACTGCTCTCACTAGGTGTGATGGCACTTTCAAAGGTTGTCGTGGATATTTGTGACGAAATACTGGTCGATGTGCTAAGGTTGCCACTGCTCAAGCTTGGAGAGAGAGATTCGCTTAGGGACTTAGGGATACTGTCTCCTAGTTTGTCTCTGAGTAAAAGCAGGTGCCTCGTTTTCTCAACCTGAAATACAAAAATGTTGTTTAATGTTCCAATCAAGCAAATGTAAAAGCTAGGACAGGATTCATTCTGCTTTAAATCGATACTGACACGTTCCTATAAAAATCATACGAACGTGTCAGTATCAAGTAAATGCTGCACCTGTAATCGTTCTCCTCAAAGCCCCCCGCAAAGTCGTCCCCGCAAGCCTGCGTTCACCTGACCCTCTGACAATGCTAAATCTTTGAACCGTTTCAGTGAGGCTGAGCTGTGGGCGGCGCAATCCTTCCATAAGCCAATTATGAATGAATACAGAAATTCAGCCTATGATCGCTTTGCCCCCAGCCCAGCATCACTGAAGCAACAAGGAAGATCGGTTAGTGGTGTCAGCAGGTCTGCTGCACACATTTACTTGCTACTGAAACGTTCCTATGATTTTTATAGGAACGTGTCAGTATCGCTTTAAAGGAGAATGAAAGCTACAGAGGAATTTTATTGCCAATAAATTAGCTGCAATAGTGCAAGCTAGAATGCTATTTTTATTCTGTAGAATGTTTTACCATAAATGAGTGAAAAGCTCTAGAAGCTCTCTGTTTGTTTAGAATAGCAGCTGCAGTATTAGCTTGGTATGATATCACTTCTTGCCTGAGTTTCTCCCTGCTCACTTATAGCTCTGGGCTCAGATTACAGCAGTGAAGGGAGGGGGGGAGGAGGAGTAAACTGAGCATGCTCACGCCGGGGAAAGGAGGTTTAAGCTGAAGGCAGGAAGTCTCATACAGAAACCCATGTGTACACAATAGAAGGAAAGAAATGCAGTTTCTTT